>NW_015112649.1:458811-556758 GCF_001443285.1 Poecilia latipinna | reverse complement strand
ACCAGAGCTCAGAGGATGAGATAGAGAGACCACCCGCGGAGGGTGAGAAAGGAATTTTTATTTTTATTTTATTGTATTGCGGGTTGCATTACTTTATTGATACTGTATGTTTACATTCTGTACGTTTACATTCTGCCTTATCAAAGCCAAAAATGTATTTGAAGTGCAAAACAATGTAAAAACGTAGGATTAAAGGAGATTTCAGACAAGATATACCGATTTCATTGGAATGATGAGATGACAAATTAAATGTCAAAAATAGCAATATTGCTATGAAGAATATTCTTCATGTGAGCCACTTGCCTCTGTCAATGGTGCAATGGTAATACATTGATCAGCTGCACCTTAATCAACCTTTCTGTTGTTTATTTGCATGTTTATTTGATGAAAGTGGAGCCCGCCCACCCCCAATCATCTTTTTGTGGACAGCGTAAGGAGCATAGTGCTGAATAAATCAGACTGAAGTTGGTATCTTATTTACAAGTTCCAATTCAGTGTTAAATTTAAGGATTACTCTTTCTTCAAGAGTCTGGGCTGCATCTAGCTATCTCTGCCTCAAAATATAAAATACTTATACAAATTAAACCCAAAGTAGGTTATTATACACAAAACATATTCTTTGAAATTTAGTTGAGCTTTATGAAATCTTTTTCCTATTTGTGAAAAGAATAAAAGTGTATTTTCTAATGTTTGGGTGCAATGGCAACACCAGAGTAAAAAACGGGAGAAAAAGGGGGCATTGTGCAGATTGATAACTCTATTATTTCCTTTTAGGTTTTATTTTGAAAGTAGTGACCGGAAACAGTGTTTAGTCTCTCCTGCATTTTGATGCGCCCGCCGTTATTTTCAGGGGAGTAGCTTATTGCTGAGCAACGGAGGAAGAGAAGGCCAGCGCACTCAGGGCTGGGCTCTACACACACCTTCAACAGCGACTAGCAGCTAAAGGAAAAGGGTAAGTGAAGCGTAGACTTGACTTTTACTCAGAAAACAGTACAATAAACAGCTTTAAAATGGCTTTTAGCTTTAAAGTTTACCGTTACTCACGTGGAGTTTACGACCGAGAAGGGAAAAAAGGGAGAAAGAGTCGATTTTCAGCTTTTCTTCTGCACATCTCCTGATTTCAGAGGATTCTCCGTGTCAGTTGAAAATTCCCGGAGTTGACACGCTGTAAACTTACTTACTTTAAAGCTTTGTGGAAATGGGTGCTCGAATATAATTAGGAAGCTTGAGAAATATCCTTTAAAAATGCTGCTGGTCTGACTCCCTGTCGGCTAACTGGCTGGATGGCTCCCTGCTCCACCTTTGTTAAGCGATCCAGTCTCCCCCCCCCCCCCCCTTCTTACAAACACAATTATTTTCTGTCGTTTCTTTTATTCTGATATTATAATCTTCAACCTCTTCAACCACTGTTTTCCCGAGTTACATCCTTCAGAAGGCGCTCGGAGGGTCGCCGAGACGAGATGCACGTCAATGAAGGTCGTTCACATGGATCGCTTTGTTTATGTTTTTGCAACCAGATAGCTGTCTTCGAGTCTGTATGCTTTCAATGTGCATTACTAGGGGAAATCTTATTAGTTCTTTCAATATGAACGAACTAAATCGCAGAATGTGTCCCGATGTCGGAGCCCCTCCTCCTCCTCTAATGTAGTGGCTTTGTTTTCGTGGGGCAGATGTAGATGGCCTACATACATCCCTCTCTTTGTGTTCAGTTAGTTTTTTTTGCAGCCATCGTCACATCTCCAAAAATAAATAAACTAAATAAAACAAACTACTTTGGTAATTAATTGTAATAATTGATTATTTTACTGTATTGCTGTCCTAATAAATATGCTTTTAGTTATAGTTTCTTTCACATTGTTGTGAATTTTGTGCAGATAATAAAACGTGTAAAAAGAAAAATCAATTAAATGCCTGTCATTAAAGTTAGCTGTTTGCATATTATGTTCAGAGCTGTATTCATATCAGAGAGTTTGAATACTTCTCACCCCTGTGCTTCAAGGTTTCAAATGTTTTGGCTGTGAGCCAGTTTGGGCCGGTATCAGATTCTCCAGCACGATAAAAATATCACTGTTTCAGGATATCAAACTAGAATTCAAAGAAAAATCTATAATATGGCCTCATAGCTATTGGTTAAAAAAAAGAAAAGCAATCCTTTTCATAGAGCTGCTAAACTACTACAACATATTAATTGAGTGGCACATTTTAGGTAGACAAATGCAGTGATATTGGTGAATGTTATGATGTCAGTGTGACTTACAGTAATTAAACAAGAAATTAAATTCCTCTTAGACTTCACAGCAAAGATGGGATCTGGACAGTGTGTAGTCTACCCAGCTAGTGAAAAAAAATTTGTTCATTATTTCATTTCCACAACAGAGTTTTTTTTTTCTTCTTCTTCTTGGAAAAAGTTAGTTTTAGCATTTTCAATCTTTGTGGACATTTGTTTAGTCTCTTTACATTTTTAAAAATCTTACACGTTGCATTAAACAGAAAATGTCACCAAATATCTCAGACATAGATAGTCTGAAGAATGGTACTTAAATTTACAATTATTACTGTTCCCAGCTGGAGTTTTTTTTTAGTGTGATTTAACACTTATTTATTATTTTTGCTTTAATTTAGGTAAAATATGAAATAACATAAAAAAGATACAAATATTTAGAACTTCCTTTTTTTTTGTTTTTAGTACTAACATCAAATTTACCTGATATGCACAGTGGAAACTGTAGAAGCTAACATTCACAGTGTTTGTCTTGGTTTGGGTACAACCAATCAGAGGCAAGGAAATTAATTCTGCTCTTGGATAGGTTGTTTTGCAAACACCAGCCAACAGCGTGTCAAATATGACTATTACACAACTACCCAATCTATATCATCCTCCTATGAGGCATTTTTATTCGAATATTTTACATAAGCTAAAAAATAATGCACACATAGACTGGTTTCTCCACAAATAAGTTTATAGTTGTAGGGAACTTGCTCAAATTTATAAGTTAAATATAGTTTTTAAAACAATTAAATGTTGTTATTTTGTGGCAGTTTATGCATATGTTTAAAAAAGCTCTGAAAAAGATGTAAAAGCTTCAAAAATAATTCACTGAAACTTGTAGGAACCCTAATCCAGTGAGATCTCTCGTCACTCTGTCTTACGTTTCTACAAAATAAGTTTGAACTATTGGCATGGTATGACAGAAAACTTTGTTTTGAAACTACAAAACCTTCCTGGTGCATACGCTACCATGCAGGCTGCTTCAGCTGCTCTCTCCTTTATATATTCTCTTTTGCTCTGCCTTTTCCCTCCTCCTGAGAACCCTCTGTGTAAATGTGGCTGCTGGCCGGCCGGTTTGCTCCGAAGGCCTCCGCATTTAAAAGGAAAACTGTGTCAGTGTCACAGGACTGTAGCTGCAGTCTCAAAGAGGAAGCAGCCTGACCTCAGCCTATGTGGCCATTACCCAGTTACACTGAATCCCAGCTAGCATACAGAACAAATGTCAATTATTTTCCCTCTGTAAAGCTTCATGTCTGTCGCTTGTTTTCCCTGAAAACTGGAAATCTCATGATGATGATTATGATGACGATGTGCAGCATAATAAAATTGAACAAATGTGTCTTTTTACTGGTCCTCACTTGCTTAGATTTGTTGACCACAGAGCTGTGTTTTTGTGTGCATCTCTGCTCTGGAGTGTAGTTAGGACTTCTTTGGGGACTGTCGTCCGGCCTGCCCATGGCTATTGTGTATAGTAGGAAGTTTAGGAAGTGAATTCATTTTGCTTCAGTGGCAAGGGAAGCATTACTTGTGACTGAAAACAACTTAGCTTGGGACCTAATATGTAGGGCTGTAGTGATACAGTAATCTTACGATACGATACGGTACATGATATTCTGTCCACGATACGATATATATTGCAATATTCATCAAACGATACAATTCAATACACTTTTGGACATGGACACAGACTTAAAGTCGACAGCTGGACAAAAAGAATCAAAGAAGTGGTGAGAAAACATGTTTCTTTTAATTGAAACAGTACAAACTGTAGCTTACATGGATTTATAAAGTAAATAAAGTGCACCAAGCACCCTGCTCTGAATAGTTTGATACCTTTTTAACCTTGACACTTAACATCTGAAGGAATCACTCTAAGCCTGATGACCTAATCACTCTCCCGGCGAAGCAAGCAGTGAGTGAGCAAGATGACAGTTGGATGTTACGATACTTGCGGATGAATATCGATTTTTTTTCTAGGAAGGAAAATATCGATATATATCGCGATATCGATATTATCCTACAGTCCTACTAATATGTGACTCTGATCTATTTGTTTCAAGGCGTTTTTTTTAAACGCGTTGTAGCAGAGAGTCCTTGGCTAAAAATATCAGTAAATCTCATTTCTGTAATCTGCCAGAGTGGAAACATTAATAAGGTTATGGGAGTCAGGTAGCCTGCTGGTACTGCTGGATGTGTGCAGACACACTCAAGAGAATAAAGACTGGTCAGTAGACAAGCCTTAAGTTATAAAGCGGTAATGAGTAAATAAGAAAACAAGAAGAGAGTTTAAAGTTCTTTATACACACGATGACCAATCTCTCCCTTGTTATTGAACGTCTGGGGTGTGTCAGAGTTTTTCTTTTCCGAGATTTAATTATTTAGAAATGGAGGGAAAAAAAATGATAAAACAGAATAAAAGCGAACTACTCTTCACATCTGTTTCGGGGTGTAACAGCCTCTACTCCCCTCTGCGTTCCCTTTATTACGTGCTGTGCTTTCCACAGCAGATATCGATCTTCATTTCTGCAGCTTCTATTCCCATCTTCCTCTCTGCCAACCCCTGATTGTCCTGTTATGCTAACATTTCTGTTTTGTTATTTTTTTTTTCTTCTCCTTCCTCCTAAGTGGCAGTGTGGATTTCAGTATGAGAGAGTTGACTATTTTTATCCGGTGCCAAGGCGATTGCTCTGGGTGGTAAAAATGTAGGAGCCATAATCAACTTTTGGCTGAGGCAGTCAAAGACTAATGTTTCTGTAAAAGCGCCACGGGTCAGTCATTATCAACTCAGCAGGAGCACTGCAGGGCCACAAGAGCACCCAGCACAGCAAATCGTCTAATGTAGCGTCACAATCCTATTCGTAGTATGTTTAAATTTGATTTTATATACAATACATATGTAATGCAAACCAACAGATTACTAACAATGAGTTAAGATAGAAGGGGGTTGCACATCAAAGTTTTTTTTTTTTACCACACACATTAGAAACGCTCATAAGGATGAGTTTCCAAAAATGAAAGTTAAAAAAAAATGCTGGAGTTACATTTTTTTGGGGTCATCTGTTCAGGCTCTCTAACAGCAAATTCTTGGACAAGTTGGGTGAGTGGTGATCTTACTGAAGCCATTTACTGACCTAGGAAGATTGTCATTAAAGTCTGTGTGACTTTAATGACTTGTTCTCTTGTCTTGCCCATGTTGAAGAGTGGTTTAGAGAAATCGGCATCTGTGTCATGTCATATTTACATATGTTTCAATCTAACAAGGACATCATGCATAACTAATTAAAAAATACTGTAAGCTGCTGAAAAAAACAAAATATGAAGAAAACCAATGTTTTGATTACCAATAATGTTACTAGTTGTGGCACTGGTATTAAAAAAAGAAGCTGGATTTGTCTACATTTTTTTGTCAAAATGGGCAGCCACAACATAGAGATTTATTCAGGGGTTAAAAATAACTATTGTTTATCACTTTAGTAATTTGAAGGTGTTGTTTTACCCCAAATATTCTTTACCCTTTGTGTGGTTTTAGTAAAGAAATCGTATCCTTGAGTATGTTTTTCAGAGAAGCATTAAGCACACACCCTTCAGAGAAAGAATCACATGAAGAGAAAAAGACTTTGCTGCAGGACATTTGCCTCATTATTCTCATGGAATATTAATAACATAATTTTTATGAGAGCTTCATCATCACGAGTGCCTGTTTGTGCGGGTAGCTGCTCCACTGAAAATGTTTAAAAGAAAAGTACTTTTTATTTTTACTTTCATTTTGCTTGAATGTGTAGTACATTTTGGATAATATTCCTGTACAGTCCTCAGGATCCACGGGGTGTAAACCGGTGTTTGTGGGTCTGCAGGGCAGTCTGAACACATGGATCTCAGAGCATGTGGCAGGTTTATGTCTTAAGGCAGTGGGAGGGCCGGAAGGGGGTTGCTGGATTGTGTTTGGTAATAACAATGGAGCAGGCAGGACTGATGCCGGCTAAATGGAGGTGTTTGCTGATTTGTTGTCGCTTGCCAACTGTTCATGTGATACCGCTTTTCTGCACCATATGCTCTGTTCTGCTGCATTAGTCTTTTTTTTTTCTTCTTTTTTTTTTTTTACTAACATGCTGGATTTAATAGCCACGCTAACACACATAAAGCTATATATACTCTTGTGTAGCCAAGGGTTAAGACACTCCTGGTTTGATCCTGACAGCATAATGATTTATTAGCTCTCTCCATAGTAGTTCAGTCCAGTCGCAGGAGATAAATGTTGGCGCATAGTTGTGGTGTAGCTGCAGAAATAAGGATGAATTCTGAAATAAAGGTTCTGTAGAATCAACAACTATCTTCATACTATATATTTTAAGTCATATTTGATATATATAAAATTTTTATAACAGATGCAGGCAACATAGTTAAATTTTTTTCTTGGTGGTACATTTGTAGACTTTAGCACTCACTTTATTGTCATGTATATTGTAGGTCTGTATTTCCTGTTGCCTCTGTGAAATTGTTTTTTTTTTTTAACCAGCAACATACAAAAACTTAATAGGTGAATGCAATATTACCTCATAAGGCATTGATGCATCAATACCAGCAACTACCAGCACACTGAATTGAAAAAATGTAGCCCGGTAAGTACCTGGTTCAGATCATTGAAAAGCTCTGACCAGTATTTCTTTGTCTCATTCAAAGAGGAACAATAGGTGCTGTACACTTTCATGTCTGTAAATCTGTAGAAGAGCCGCGGGGGACGGGAGAAGCCTTTGTCCGTCTCCCTGCCCAGAGTTCACTGTCTTACTGTAAATCTGTTCTCTTGATTGTACTTTGAAACCTTCCGGGTGTGTAGATGTTCTTGTAAGGTCACAGGATTGGTCCCTTGCCTATTACTTATTGATTTCATTCTGAAAATGCTTGTCTGACTGGCCTAACATCAGTGACGCTGAGGGAAAAGGGCAGACTGATGGGGAGCTCTTTGTCTTTTCACTTTTCAGTAGTGACCAATCATTTGGCTGAAATCTGCCAATTTCCCCACAGGGGGTACATTAAGCACACAAAAAAAGAATCACTTTTTCCCAGTTCATAAACTCATCAACAAACATCTTTTGCACTTTCTGCTTTTGAGCTTGATTAGATATCAGATCAAGTTAAGGACATACTCTTTAAAGTATCAGCATAAATAAGCCAATAAGGATTGTTTACTGTCACTGAACTGAAATTGAATTGAATAGTAATAACTTTATGTGGTCACCTCAATAAAAACACCTGCAATACACAAAGTATGTCTTATTGTCTTGTGGGAGAAGATGTGAATCGGCAGGTCTGACCTCAGTGAAAGACAGAAGTTGGTATCGGTCAGCAAAATGACTTCCACACGTTCTTGAAAAGCCTGGAAAACTATTGAATTTGATTTAATCATTTTATATTTTAGATAAATATAGAAATGACATTAAGGATATGGAAATATTTAGCATTTTCCAGATCCATCCTCTCATTTTATTATTTAAAGCTTAGATTGCTTAGCATTAGATGTCCAGATTTTTTGTTTCTTTAGTAAATGAAGCCAATTCAGTTGGTCACTTTGTGAATTTTTTTCTCTGTTTTTTAATCAAAATTTTAAATATAATGTCTTCTTAAATGGGAAATATTAAGTACAAAGTATTTTCTTTTTTTTTAGCCATGCATTTTTTTTGTTGTTGTCCTGTCAACAAATATCAAATATATAATAGACATATCAAGAAACCACGTTTATTTTACCATTAAATGTTCCCATTGTCCAGAAGCTTTGTGTCGACCACAACATTTTCTACTTCCATAGGTACAGTAACTGTTGCAGTAGTAAAAACAGAAATAATTTCCTTTTGGCATGTATAGTTAGTTCCATTTGAAGAGACCATTAGCCACAAAAAGCATAATTAATTTAAACAAAAGTATTTTCAGTTTGATTCCCACGGAGGTTTGTTTTTGTTTACTCAACGAGTTGTGATATGTGACAGATTACAGTAATTATCCCCGTGAATACCTATTTTAAATTTAGAATTTACAAAGTGGGCTTTTTGTCACTACAGTGAGATGTTTCCATGCAGACAGCCAACCCCACCCTGACTGGGGCTGAGCATGGCTCTCATCATAAGACCAAGTGGAAATGAGTGTGACGAGAGGATGAGCCGTGTCTTTCTCTCTCTGTCCTCTGCTCAGCATCTGTGTGTCCGTTCGTCCTGGTCTGTGATGTGAGTCTCGTTTGAGTCTCGCTGCGGCAACCGGAGGGTTAATAGGAAACAGCAGATGAGTGCCTGCGACCGTTACCCAGCTGTTGCATCATGCTGGGATCCCAACTCCCGCCAGATGCTACGTGGAAAGCTGCAGCCCTGTGTTGCAGTCGATGACTGTAAATATGGACGTCACTTCCTGTTTTCCACTTGGTGGTTATGATTGGCTGCTTTAGAATGGAGGGAAGAGATTCAAAAAGTAAAAAACAGATGGGTGTTTATATAACTTGACACTAAACAACGGAAATACAGCTGGAAGTGTGATTAGTCGGGGTTGATAAAGGATTATTCCCCTCTGCTTCTCTTCTCACCCTCTCACTTAACAAGTGGCCAAGATTCTTATGCGCTCTTATATTTTAAATTGTATTTCTACTTAACATCCAATTTAGTTATGAAAGCACAATCTTTCTGTAGTGGTTGCCTTTTTTAAAATAAATGTTTAGCTGTATTTAAGAACAGTTTCTGGTCACAGGCAGTGGATCAAAAGATGAGTGTCCTCAACTAGAAGTGTTTTACATTCTTCCTGTCTCTCCGCTGCTATCTCTTCAGCACAAAGAATTCAGTCATCTTGGAATAATCCTGCTCTTTCATTCCTCATCACTGAGTGTTCGAGTGTGTGGGGAGATAGTATTAGTGCAGTTCTGGGGGCTGGTAAATTCCTCCCAATAACATGAAGTCACTGTTTCTCTTTATTATCGCCTGCAAGAATCCTGCTGAAGCAGCGTGATAAGTTGCATGTTTTTTGCTTCTTTTTGTTTTTTCCCTGCATATAGAGCCCTTCACATCTACTGATGCTCGTGATAAAGATGCTTAACAGCATAATCTCACACAGAAAAATGTGCAGTTTTTTTTTTTTTTTTCATTTAAATATATGTCAGTTTAGTCCCAAGTTAAGAAATAGTTTCTTTCAGAATCACTTTGGACACAGTTGGAAGATAGCGACCCTAATAATTCAACTGAAACTTTATACATTTATGTTTCATTTATTTCTTTGGATTGATGAAACATAATAATTTATAATAACTAGACCCCATCGACATTCCAGTCAGTCTGGGAGGAATGCTAAGTAAAAAGCTACTCGGACTTTAACTGGGACCAGACGCTTTGGTCAGATGAGATGCAGATTTCAATTTTTCAGGTACGTTTATGTGATGATGACTCTGTGGGCTTTTCCTCAACCAAAGGTGCTTGGAACCTTGTAGATTCTTGAATTTATGGCATCACAAATTTTGACATCTTAGTAAATTTTAAATAAAATTTGGTGGCCCCCAACCAACAGACAATGGTAGCACAATAAGAAATCGAAGCATAGGGCCATATCAACACAATGGTGGGGTTAATAAAACAATTAAGAGGAATTAAAAACCCAATTAAGCCTTGTGGTTTTGTACATAGTGCAGTGGAATATTGCCACAGCAACTTATTTTTAGGCATTTTAAACATCTTATTTGTGGTGAGTATTGCATTTTCTATTACAATATTTAGGAGAATATACTCCCACATAATGTTGACCCCAAATCTTAATATACTGATTTGGGGTCAACATTTAGTTTTGCATCACAATTTAACCAATTGTAGAATGAAAGCAAAGCAACGTCAATATGTTATTTACAGAGGCCCAATGACATTTTTGTCATTTTAAAACATTTCTTCTGTTTAAATTAAAATATTGCCCAGGGAATAAATGGATCCTTTCAACTAATAATTTTCCATTTTCTTTTGTATTCATGTTTTAGGGATTAGCTGTTTTAAGATGAGCTACACTTTAAGAACAAAAGGAGGCATTTTTAAAGCAGATTTCCCCACAGCTGTGTTCCCTTCATCACACCAACCTCTGCCTTTCTCCATGTGTGCCACATCTTTCATGTGTGATAGTCAGAGGTTGTTTGAATGGCACCAGAAGGCTGGCATGCACCGTATTGCAGCTCCTCCACCGCAGACTGTTAACTTTGCATTCTCCATGTGAGTGTGCTGCAGTTATTCAGTCAGCAGGCTCTTTGATGGTTTGCTTACATTTGGGAGGGAAACCACACATAGCTGTGGTGTAATGCCAGTGCTGTTGAGCCCGATGTGTTGTTCCAGCAAAGCTTCTTCTATTTCTGATATCTTCCTATCGTTTCGTTACAAAGCAGCCGAAGTGTTGCTGTTTGTTTGTGAAAATTATTCATTTAATCTGTTAATACACAGATAGTACGCACTATATAACCATGATTCATTGGGCTTGTATTAGAGTGGTACTCCTTTTTTTTCTACACCTTGACTCTTCATATTATGCTACAAGAAATGACATAAAAGGATCCACTGATCCACTTTTTTTTGCTTGTGATAACGATACAGATATCTGAGCTATAGTACTGGCTGACATCGATCCGATACAGAAAAATAGTGCTAAATTGACCTAAAACACAGACATAAATGCACTGAGTTCCAAATATAATTCTGCACCAGTACAGCACTCTTAAATTCACCAATAGCTTCACAAACTTGGTCAAACACTAAAAATAGCCCAACTTTCACTTGTGCAGTCAGTGCACTTAGGAATGTAACAGCCAATACAAAATAAATAATAAAGAAACTGAAACTATCGGTTGACTACCTTGGTCTAACATGTAAAAATAAACTGCAGCAAACCTTCTTTAAAATGGTTCATAAAGTGCAATTAGCAATTCTAAATATAATGTAAAATAAATAATAAATTATGACGTTCCTCAGATCACAAACCATAGAATTAAACTGAATAGATCTTCCCTTATGGATGTGGAACATTGTCACCGATACGCAGTAAAAAAAAAATTATTTCAATATCTCGACTAATGCAGACATTAATAATTCCTTGGCATCTCTATTTATAGACAACTGAATGAGTGATTTCAGAAAGTGTGCAAATAAACATCGTAACCTTCTTTCAGCCATCTGGCTGGGAGTGCACAGCATTATTTCATTGTATCTTTTAAAACTCCGTATACTTTAATGCCAGCGATTGGTGCCTGTTACTATGGGATTTGTCCAGATAACGGTATCTGCCGATATTCCATTTATCGGCTCTGACCAGTGATTGGTAATTGTGGAAGTGATTTCTTTCTTTCTGTTCAATAAGTGTTTAAAAGCTAAGATCTCCCAGTCCCAGTATGTCTCTTTTTAAGTTTAAGGTAAGGGTTAGGCACATATGCTTTGATTCATGAATGAGGAGAACCTTGTCATTTCTTAGTTTTCTTCATACTTCCATCTGAGATGGTGTAGCATTTTTTTCCCCTTTATAGGTTAGAGTCTTTCAAAAAAAATCAAAGCATTATAAGTGTATCTCTAGATATTAAGTATCATCAGGATATTTAGATGTTGTTTTTCATTTTTGTCAGGTGGTATCAAATGTCCAATAGAGTTCCTGTTGAATAAATTTGCAGGACAATCTGAGTGGTAACTGGGCTAAAAAGCTGATCCATTTTGCATTTGAGACAGCTGTTGATCCAGTTGTGATTTTCTTTTAGCCTTGTCATGCAAGGTAGTGAAGTGTGTAGCTGATTAAAATTTTCCTCCGGGGATTACTGAGCTGGTATACTAAGTACTTAAGAGGTCAAGAGATCAAGCGCTTAGCTCAATAATCTTTAATTCTTCCTCTGATGGGCTTTTTCTAGACACTTTATACTCATAAAAGAGAGTTCCTGTTATTTTACCGTCATTTTTGTCTAAACCGCTTAAAAGTTCAACATAAAGGCTAAATCAAATGCAGAAAGTTTCTCCATTTTGCTCAGACAATACTTCTCCTGCTATCCTATGACAGCATGGAAACTTCAGTTATGGCAGGATGCCGGTGCTGCTTTAATTTTACGCCCAATTGCTCAGTGAGACAGCAACAGTTACTCTAAGCCACACTTGAAGTTAGTTTGTAAACAGTTCATGTCGCTTTGGCAGGAGTTAGTTGTGTTTAATTTAGTCGTTTCAGGCCGGGACAGTTAGAAAGTAACCGGGGCTGGCTCTGACCTCCTTTCCAGCCCGTCTGAAGAGGAGGGAAAATAAACTCGCTGATGGGTAGGCCTGCTAACATTCCTACATCACTTCCTCCTCAAACATCTGGCAGTCATCAGAGCAGGCAGAGAAAAAGAGAGGATCTACCCAGGCCTCCTACTTCCAGCAACCAGCTGAGAAAATGAAGCAGGAGACAAAGACACCAAAAAAATGAAAAATAAAGTGTAATGCATGTTCCTTCCTGTGGGAAGAGATGTCTGACGATTTTGTTTTTGCTTATCTTTTTCAGGATGGCCTAGCTTTTCTGCACGGCCAGTGGTCTGTCAGCTGTGGTCTATCACCTGGACCAGAGGTTTGTTCTAAAATGCATGGAAATTTATCGTTATATTAATTTCTGTAGATTGAAAATGTTATAAATGTAGTGTTATTATTGCAGGATCATGTTTGTTTTCCTCCTTACTTGCTGTAAACTGTACTGCGTTGCTCATCACTGTTTCACAGAATTTTTTGCTCTTCTGTGAACAAACCTGTCTAATTTCAGACGCATTGGGCAGTGACTGTGGTCGGGACTTAAAACAAAAAACGGAAACTTCCTGCTTACTATTAACCCACGGATTCTGTTTGCCTTGGTCTCAGGAGGTGTGTAGTAGAGGCAGCAGTAGGGCGCAGAGATGAGCGTGACCTCCTGGTTCCTTGTGAGTAGCGGGGGGACTCGTCATCGACTCCCCCGGGAAATGATCTTCGTGGGCAGGGATGACTGCGAGCTCATGCTGCAGGTGAGGACGCTTCATAAAGATTTTGTTTTTGTTGGTCTCCAGCAGAAAGGAGACGCTTCTTTTCCTACTACTTGAGTTTATTAGTGACTTTACACAGTTCTTTCTGTATCTGCATGTTGGTCTTCGTGTGTGTGTGTGTGTGTTATGTGTTGTTGCAGCTGCATACATCCAGAGAGACCTCGTGTACACTCATGTGTATCTCTGGTCACTGCACTAATAATAGAAAGTGGGGCAGATACCTCTTGAGTTAGATCTTATCTGACTGAGTCATTCGTTGTGGGTAGAGTGTTTACAACTACTGGGACAATATTACTTGAGCGTAGTTCTTACTGGTCCCACTGTCTGTATAAAAAAGCATTCAGGATTCTTTATTTCTATACATTTTTATACACTCTACGTGTTTAAAGATAATCACTGCTTTTGTTTTTGTTTTGTTAAAGTTTTCACTTCTGGCTTTATAGTTTCTAGGAGGATTTCAATTTGAAGACTTGCAGCAAATAAAGATCATGAACCTTTTTTATGTTTCGTCTCGCTGGAAGTTTTCTCCCCCACTCCGTTATTTTTTGTGTTTTTGTTCTTGTGCTCCTGCCTTGGCGAATCTTTTGGATGAGAGAGGATTTGGTATTAAGTTTTTTGACAAAACATTTTCATAGCCTTTTGTGTGTTTTTGAAGCAGCCTGCAGTTGATACCCATGTGACCGTTTCAGTAAGCCAAGGCTTTATCACATGGCTAAACATAAAAAGGCTCCTGTGTCATGCACCAAATAAAACACAAACACACACACAGACTAATGCAATATATCAAATCAAACATAACAACATACTCAAATGCCCAACAGCTTTTAAACCCATTAAGTTGATTTATTCATGTAATAAAAAGTGAAGGACTTTAATAATTACAGGGAAAGTTTCTCTTCAAAGAGGAAGGTGCACTTAAAAATTAAATACACCCAATACAGAAAAAAACTATTTCCTGTCATGTCACATGGAGCATGCAGAGGTCACAATGTCACGAAACTAAACCGAGGTTGTGTGTTACCACCTATTTCTCCAGCTCAGAAAATCTGGGCTTTTAAGGAACAAACAGAACACACAGTTAAAGCATGTCACTCAACAAAACAAAGAGAGAAATGGGAACTGAAGATGAGAACCAGTTCCCAGAATTGGCTTTGACCTATCATAAAATAAAGTACTGACAAAACTCAAAGCAGATTTGACGGGAACTGATCTTTCATCGTCCAGTCATTGGATTCCTTTTTGTGTTTTTCATCTCAGTGACATTTGGTTCATGAAACATTTCTAGACATTTCTACCTGAGGCTTATAAATACAGAAGGGGAGCCGCTGTGTTTGTTTTTAAAAACAGTTTTTTCTCTAAACAGCTGACAGGCATGCTTCTGTTGGCTGTAGAAAAATCAATATTTCACCTCCCGTTTTATTCTCTTGCTTTTTTCCTTTGACTTCTTGTGAATGTCTGTGATGTCAGTGCAAAAATGTCCCAGCGGTCTCATATTTTTACTTAATGATACAACAGCTAAGATACGATTTGAAATGTCTAAATCGGATTTTTCTTTCACTGATTAGGTATAGCTAGCTAGGTAGGGGTCTTCTTCTAGGGTCCTCACTGGATTAATATCTTTCCCCGTTTGTTTCTTTTTGTGTTTTAAAGTCTCGTAGCGTCGACAAGCAGCACGCAGTCATCAACTACGAGCCGGGGACTGACGAACACAAAGTGAAGGACCTGGGGAGTCTGAACGGGGTGAGTGACGACATGGTGACGTGCAAAGAACGGAAAAGTAATGAAAACAATCAAAGAAGAAAACGCAATAAAAAGCGAACGAGCTCCTACCTCGTCTGGAAAGATCTGGAGTTTGATTTAAGTGGAAAATTTAAAGTTATTTTATTTCACACTTTTACTTTATTCACATCTTTAAGTTTATTGGGTAGCTTAATTTGACTTCTTCACGGTTTCTTTCTCCTCTGACAGTAAAGTTAAGTAAAAGTTGGTCACAGCTGCCCTGTTAAACCCATTCACTGGCATTAGTCATAAGTTGTGATTAGAGCTCAGTCAGAGCCCACCAGATGAGGCACATCTGCGCCGTGTCCCTCACATCCTCTCCGGCTCTCAGACAGGAAGTCAGAGTCACTTCCTCCTGCGCTGTTAGCCATCCAGCTCCTTTGGCTTGATTCAGAGGAAGTTTTCCCTGCTGAGTCAGTGGGAGTGCTGTGGGTTTGCCACACATGCGTTAGCCAGTAAAAACGTTTGGACCAGTTGCTCTCTTTCTGAAACCTTTTCACTGCGAAATTCTTAAGCTGTAATTTTATCACACTAGAGAGAAGAAAGGAATGTTTTGGTACAAAAAAAAAAAAAAGTGGAAATATGTGAGAGTTTTATTTGCTGGTCAGTGGTATTTGATCTGCCTGCACAGCGTAACGAGGGTGAATGAGTTCTGGAGAAGGAGAGATTGGAGCTAAACCTTCCAACAAAAAGAGAAACATGGCTGATTGTGCAAAGATCTTTAGTCCTCGTGACTATAGTTCTTGCTGTTAACACAACAATCATTGATACATTACAATAAAACTTATGTTACTCTTTAAATTACTAGTAAATAAGTGACTCGTTTACACAAAACAAAAGAACATACTGCCTTATGCCGTAAAATATGAAGAGAATAGATTATTTTCTGTAGAATGTTTACAAATTTTGAAACTAAAAAAAAAAAAACTTATTTTGCATCCTCCTTTTAATATTTAATTAAAGAACTTAACTGACCGAATCATTCTCAAAGAAACACATAGTTTTTTAGATTTTTAGTTGAGTTCTTCTGTTTAGTTTCAGGTTTTTTGTCTGCTTTCTCTCCAGACCTTTGTAAACGATGTCCGCATTCAGGAGCAGATGTACATCACGCTCAAACTGGAGGACAAGCTGAGGTTTGGATATGATATCCTTTCATTATTTCACTTCCTACTCTGTGAGGCCTCACATATCCAGTGGACTCATTCTCATCCTCATTCTGATTATTGAGCTAAGCTCATTCTTCCAGTGATGCTACATCTATTGGTTATGTCTGACACACTGAATTGTTGGAGTGAAGCCATTAGCGTCTAAGCTAACAGAAATGAGCTCTAGAAATATATCACCATGATTAATATATCTGTGCTACGTATTAGTTTTACTTTTTGACTAAATTACTGAAATAAATGAAGTTTCGAATATTGTGATTTACCGTGATCCACGTTCAATTTTGCATTTGTGTTTCATTGCTACGTTAATGTGGTCAGTATTTCCTTAACCTTTTCTGTTTCACATACCAACCTGTTCACGGTGGTGAGAGGAGAGCTCACTGTGCCTGAGGAAGCTCTAAAGGTGAAAACACCTAACACGTCCCTTTCACATTTTTATGTCACGTTTATACATCACATTTATTAAAACGTAATCTCCTTCCAGCATGAAAAGTTCACCAGTGGCCTCCAGCTCAGCAAGAAGCCGTCCAACGGTGAAACCACGGCCAACACGACCAAGAGCCATTCTCCTTCTAAGGCCCCAACGAAAACGCCAAAGTCACCAAGCGGCGGCACTCCAAAGTCTGCGGAGAGCAGAGCAGCAGATGGGGTCACGTCCTCCAGAGAACAGCCGACCAAGCCGCTGGACTCTCAGAAAGCAGAGGAGAAGTTAGGTGAGCTGCAGAAGGACAAGGGAATTATCATGTGAATTATTTGTGTTTTCTCTAAATAGGATAGGTGACAGAAATGGTGACGGAGAATGAGATTCAGTTGAACTGTAACTCAAAAACAATGGCTTCACTTTGACTTTAATGTGCTACAAAGATTGTTTTTTGTACTTTCGGGGTGCCTGAGTTTTTTTTTTGTTTTTTTTTTTCTCACAGGACTTTTCTGTCTGGCAAAAGTTTGAGCCGTGCACAGAGATGTTTGTCTCATTCTGTGCCTTGAGGCAGTTGAGGCTATTGGTAACTAGCTGCTAATATGCCCTTGCTTGCTAACTAGTTAGCTGTTCTGCATCTATCATGGGTCATTGGAAATTATCCCGTTGCCTAGAAAACATTTATTTTCGCCTCTGGCTCACTTCTGTTGCCAACCATTATGAGGCTTGGTGCATTCTATACAAACAAAACTTTTAAGCTTGTCACGACTGGGATTTTTGCGATACTTGATTGTGATACAACAGGATTCCCCAACCATCCCCTACATTTACAGTTTTTTGGTCTTAAGTTATTTTATTCAAGGTAACTTGCTGAAACTTGGAGATACTCTGCAAACGTTTTCTGTTCAAAGACAGTTTCTTTTAGGACTAAATGTTGTGAAATTATTTTATTTTTTTTGTTTTAGCCTAGCATGCAGTTACATTGTTGAACCTTAATATTGTGTTTACTTTGCCTTAGCTTTTATTTGACCAGGCAGAACAGATTAAGGAAAATAAACTTGTTTATAACCGTGGCCCTCCAAAATTCAGAGCCCCGTAAAGGAAAAAGGAATAAGAGAAGTTATAATTTGAGGGTCTGTCACTGGTCGGGCATGGAGATAGAAGGGATTCAGGTTAAAAACCAATTGTTAAAACAAGGCCACATGGAGCTTATATGTTTATTTGAACAGATTAATCAGCAAGAGGGAATTTAACAAGCAAAACCATCTGTCATCTCAGCCTTTCTGAAGGAAATATAAGAAGTACAATATTTCTAAACATGCAGTATTACACCCATCTGCTAGTGTTACTCTGTCTGCGACTGAAATGTGTAATTTTACTGTTACTGGAAGCCAAACATACATTACTCCTCATGATACACATTCTGTAGCTTTCACACAAAATGATATGTGATTTGGCAACCTGCCTCTGTAATTATGTTTACAACTGCGACTGAAGTCACACCAGCTGAAGATAACGGGGGGCCTTTAAAGGACCCGAGGCTAAAGGAAGAAAGCAAGAAGCAGTGGAGCAAGCCGTGATGTCGTGAAATCCACAGTAGGATCTTTACAGAAACTCTGTGATTTTCTCTGCATTGTGCTTTGAAAAGAGGTTTGCACAAGATGTTTGATCCCTGTCAGCTTCCATCCTGAAAAAAAGTGTTATTAATGCAATAACAGCAATACATTTACACTACCTATGCATGACAAAGAAAGAGAGAGGAATAGTGTTTTATAACAATACAAAAATGAAGAAATAAACTTACGCACAAACATTAGTTGGGCTCATTTTTATTCCACAATGGTTTAGAGAAAATGTTTAAAAAAATCATCTGTGCAGTTTTGTTTAAATGTGTGCATGTTCGTCTCAGGGGACAGTACAGCTCTGCCTCGTGGGACCCCCCTGTACGGTCAGCCCTCATGGTGGGGGGATGGAGACGCAGACGATGAAAACTCCTTCAAACAGGAAACCAAGTCCAAAAAACACGACGGCGCCATTTCAGGTGGGACTTTTATCATTTTCAGATGCTCTCGTGTCCACAAGCAGGATTTTAAATATGGCTGCCAAGATATCAA
This sequence comes from Poecilia latipinna, assembly GCF_001443285.1. Classification (NCBI taxonomy): domain Eukaryota; kingdom Metazoa; phylum Chordata; class Actinopteri; order Cyprinodontiformes; family Poeciliidae; genus Poecilia; species Poecilia latipinna. The sequence goes on along the minus strand of NW_015112649.1, from coordinate 538,001 downwards.
GATTCAAGTCACTTGGGAAGACTCACAGACTCAACACTTTAACATCACATTAAATCAGGTAATAAATCAATGACCTCAGTGGCCAATATAGTCGCTCGTTTCCTGTTAACGTCACTCTAAAGGGTGAAAAGAAAACACTTAAGGTATTGCAACTAGTTCTTATGGAAACAGACGAGGATTTTTAAAAAGATTACTTGTGAGACCTCTGTCTGTATATGGTTTTGAATATCATGGAAAAGTGTGAAATTTGGTCTTGTAAATTTGGTCTGAAAAAGTATGAGAAAAGAAAAATAGAAAAAAAAATATTTGGAGATTTCCTTTTTTCCTTAATCTGATATGTGAAAGATACAAGATTTGAGTTTCTCAACAACTTGTTCCTTTTATTGATTTTTATATGCGTTTACATTCTTTATCTTTAAATTTCAACCTCTCTAGGTTGATTGGAGCTGTTATTTGACAGTATGTTCACTGTTGGTGAGAATCAACTCGCAGCCTAGTCGGCTTTTAGTCGGGATTGTAACTGATGGCTGGGATGTTATCACATTTTTTTCTCCGTTTTTTTTATTTATTTTTTTTACCAGATAATCTCTCAGATTATTTCAAAAGGGAAATAATCTGGTGAATAATCGGCCAGATGAATCACTGTCGGTAGATTTGCACCAACAGAATATTATTTTATAGACAGCAGATACAACATGCACTGTGACGTACTATATGCTTTCCTTTGGTTGTAAAACAATTGCTTCACCAATGTGAGGTCAGCTTGTTTTGCTTTTGATGTTCAGGCAGCGATGGGCAGCAAGGGTTTGCTTTTATTAATAATCATTTACATCCAAGTGAGTACAAAGCCTCTTTTCAGAGTCTGCATGGATGTCTGTCTACTTAACAATATGAGTGTGTGAGAGAGGGGGGTCCCCTTAACAGGATTAGTGGCCACACCAGCTCAGAGAATCAAAATCAGTCTGTGCCAGGCTGGGTTAGCGGACCAGTGTGGAATCATAACACAAACACGAGAGCAGACTGGAGCGTCCTCTAGTCTCTCTGCACATCTGCACTGCTAGTCTGGCATCATCTTGGCTGCCCTGTGAAGGAGGACTTTGTTCTCCAGCTCCTAGGAGTCTGTTTGCCCTGATTTGTTGGTTTTCGCAAATGGTGTTTGTGCTCGGACACAAAAACTATTTGAAACCTTGAAACTTTTCCAAATATCCAGCGTTATGGGTCTGGCTACGTCAGCCTCGGGAGTGGGTGAGTGGAAATAATTTTCCCTTCTAGCAGCATTAAATGTTAGACGAATAACTGTGGTGTAGATGATGAAATGCTGGAGCACCTCTGTGAAGCAGCGTGTGTCCGGAAAGCTCTGGTGTATTTGGCTTGAGCCTCTGCATTAAAAAGACATTTTATCTGATATGGGTGTTTCAAAAATAACATTATTTCCACAGAACATGTGAGATATAGGAGTGAAGGGGAAGTGGGAGGTTAAGGACAGGAAATGATTCTGTTTCAGTGTGGGTTTTGTTGCTAGCAATGTGTACGTCAGTTTTATTTTAGTGCGTTTTTCTCTTTCAGAGTTAAAAAAAAAAAAAAAAAAAGGCTCTGTTGTCACCACTCCCTAACTCCCCCTCCGTGTGTATTGTCACTAAACCCGGTTGGGTTACACTATCGCAACGACTCTATTTCTTTCTCCTAACTCACACACACAAACCCATTCTTAACAGACTGCTCTTTTCCCTGCAGAAATCATTAGCTAACCCTCTGGTAAGCGTTGCTCTCAAATCCATATAGCTGCTAAAATACTTTCAGTTTGTTACAACCTCCTCTGGTGCGAGGACACAACTTTTGACTTTGCTGTCGCCTTCCTGCTGCTTTTTGCTGTTGGGAGAATTCTTAAGGTATTTAATTTAATTTGCTGTATCTGTTCCGTATTTTGTGAAATAGAAAAATTGAGTCACTGTTGGTTAATGTACTGTACTTTACCCCGACAGCATATTTATTAATCTAGCGAGTGTTCATGTAGTTTAGACGATCAGCTTTTCTTACTTTTAGTATGTGGTTAAAGACGATACAGAAACACTGCATCAAATTCATTTACATCAGGTAATAAGATTATTTCTGTTACATATCCAACTAATTTTATATCTGATTGGTCTTTTTGGGCCAGCAAGCCTCGGTAAAAAGCTGATCCATCTTCTTAGAAAACACTGTTTCCTTATAGAAGATTCCTAACTTCAGCTTTAAACACCTTACTGATACTGAAAACCTGTTTGAATGTCTGACTTTGAGTTTCTTTCATCCCACTGTAGCAGTAATTTATTAGCGCTTACACATGACAACGATCAGATGTTTGTGTTTCTGACCCGCTGACCACTGCTTGGGGCCACTCAAATGGTCTTGGGCCAATTCTGGTCGCTAACCTGTTTCTCGATGCAATTCTAATCTTTATAGCCAATTTATAAATTTTGTAATTTCAGGTTCACAAAAAAAGTAGCATAATTTAGATAATTAATCATTTTAATTGTTTAATAAACGGACACAAGAAGCGACCAGACACAGTCCTAAAAAAGGTGCTTGAGTCCCTCTTGTTTCGGTGTCAGTCATGTTGTGCATCTGTCCAGTATTGCCTAACGGTTTATGCTGACTGCCAGTAATTATGCAATTATGAGAAATGTTCTTTCTTTTTTAGCTAAGCTGATCTGAACTAACGAAAGTGGAAGACACATTTCCTAATTTAATTCATAATTTAATTTAAGCATGTATAATTTACTATGAATTGCACAGATAAATGATTTACAAATGATTCAATTTTGCACAAAGTTTCTGTGTTTTTTTTTGTCTGTATTCGCCAGCTGCCATATGTTCCTGCGTTTTCCTCCAAAAACGAAGCAGATGGCTCCTTTAATTCCTGAAAGTGTCGTTAATCATAATCAGTCCCATCAGAGGCTCTGTTGGTTAATAGCGACTGAAGAGAATATAAATGCTGCACTTTTTAAAGAGCCTCGCCATCACTTTATGCTTTGAGTGACAGCGAGTGAAAATGAGACAGATGTCCATCCTCCTCCTCTATTCTTCTTTTCCATCCAGAAACAAGCCTGGATTTAATTAGTCCATTTGCAGTTTGGCTTGACCTTTCCCTTTTATTACCTTCATTTTATACTACTTTTTGTAATAAAACATAGTAGCCATCTTTGACGCTGCAGTATTTCTGTTATTTAAAAAAAAAAAAAAACAATACAACAGTCACGCTGCAGTAAGAATGCATTTATTTGTTTTCTAACCACAGAGAGCAAGGAGGCGCGTCGGGGAGAGAAAGCTAAAGAGGACGGCCTTCATGCGTCCCCTGCTCTCGATTCCAGTTACTTTGAGGTCCCCACAAAGGAAGGTCACATGGCAAATAACGGCATCCATGAAATTCCCACCAAGGACACAGAGGATGCTCCCAGTCAAAGCCACACCACCGCAGGTGAAAAGAGATCTAGAGGATTGGGTTTAATCATATTTATTCTCATTTAATTGAACAGTTCTAATGTTTTTGCTCCATAAAAATGTGCAATATTAATAAAGGTTAGTTTGTAACACATTTTATTTTATTGCAGTATTTCCCTGTAACCAAGATGGCATTAGGGAAAGCGTCTTTATGCCACAACTATTCTGCACATCGACATTTTAAAAGCGCTTGAGTTAGCAGCCTTTACTTTTACTGTCGACGGGACACAAAAGCTGAAAGTGCACCGTCTGCTCCACAGCTCAAGGGCACGCCTCCTTCACCATAGAGTTTGACAACACCTCTCCAGGGAAAGTCACCATTAAAGACCACGTGTCAAAGTTCGCGTCGGACCACCACAGGTCCCGCACCAAGAAGAGCACGGCGGGAAGCGGCAGCTCGGGAAGCAAGGACCTCACCACGCTGCAGGCCGCCATGATGGCGTCTGAGAGCAAGGTGGCGGATTGGCTGGCTCACAACGACCCCACGTTAGTGCACACCGAGTCCACCGAGGACGACAGCAAGAGCACCAAGAGCATTAAGAGCGACGTCCCGGTCCACCTAAAGAGGCTCAAAGGTACGGGTCTGACTCTTTTTACACGTCTCTGCATCCTGTTTGCACCAAGAAAATGACTCTAACGTTGCTGCTTTGTTATCTAATAGGTTTCTGTCAGTGATTTGCCTGAAAAGTTACACCATCACCTAAAATAAACATTAATTTTAATGTTAATTGTTTCTGTTTGTCTCTGCAAATCAATAAGTAACAGCCTCATCCCAACATCTGAAATTTGTCTTTTTGCCATTTTTTAAAACTTTTACCCAAAAGTGTTTATTGGGCCTTGCAGTGGGATTGTACCAAGTGTCTTTCTACATAGTCAGTGGTATTTGAAGTGTCATTGGTATTTATGTTTTAGGTAAGATTGGACAATTTTGTTCAAACTGTTTAGATGAGTTAGTTTTGTAAACTGTGTGCAGGAGCCATTATTTGGATTAGTTCTACCTTGGACTTTGTTTGACCAAATGCTGCTAGTGTGAAGTTTTGAGTCACAGTCCTGCTGCTGGCCCAAGTCTGCCGATTGAACAACAGTCCGCAATAAACTGATGAGATTGTGCCCAGTTTTTAGAGGAAAACCTCTCTGTTTATTACAGGACGAAGTACAGAGTAGCCATTTATCAACATAATGAACTCCATTTCACTGCACTATAAGAATTTTTAATCGTTTGGCTTCATACTAGTTCCACATTTTCCAAAGCCCTGCCATTGTGCACTGGTTAAGTTTTCCCCAATTTTCAAGTATTTGTTTTATTACCACTTTATTATGCAGGACTCTCTTTGTTTATCATCTTTTATCCAGATTTTAAGCAAACTCATCTGTCAGATCTCCATTATTAAACACCTCTAAACCTCCTTCAGATAATAGATGTTTCAAGAACGTCCGCTTCAACAAGCTGGTAGTGGTAATATAGTTTATTATCTAATGTGATTTAGGGCATTTTAAGACTTTTTATTTGACTTTCTTTAATATTACTTTCCTAAATTAAAGCTGCTCCACACTGGTGTTGCTGTTTCATTAAACCTAAATCACTGAATAAAATGTGGAAGCGACACATAAATACATACGGACTCAAAGAAACGGTGCCTGGTTTGAGTAGAGGACGCAGGGGACTGGAAACTCTCCAGCTGAAGGTTCAACTGGAAGGTTTGCTTGTGGTGCAGAGCGTGTGATTTATTTCCTTCATCTCCCTGAATCACAGAATCTCCATAATATCTAGCCAACTTTGCTTTTTCTTCCATCAATGTTCCCAATGCTTATTATAGTATACAATGGTTATTATAGTGTACTGCAGAACTGTGTTTCGCTGGCAGCTTAGTTGTTTCATTGCTAGATCCAGGTTTATCAATAAAACAACGATGTTAAGTGGAAATAAGATTTCCATTTTGCCTATATGAGTTTTAATTAAAATAATTCTGTGGTTATTTTTTGGATATTCTGATATACATTATTATCATCTTATTGTCAAAACGAACTGATTTTATCTCCTCAGTCTCCATTTGTCTAAGGATATTTATGTTGCTTTCTTTTTTGCTCAGATGGTAAAAACGTTCCAAATAGCAAAGTCAGAGCTTTACCCATTATGACTGCATGTTTATAGGATGTATTGAAAGTCATCATATTTCTTACAGTTTGTAGCTAATTTAAACCAGAGCCACATTTACTGGTGTAAAACATGTAATTCTGAAGTTTTTACCTTTGTGTTTCTACCCATAAAACTAAGAATTATGTTCAAGTTATCCAAAGTTCAAGTCCTTCCTTGGAGTGTTATTGAAGGTTGGGTTGTCTCTGGCCTCCTTTTAGCCTATTAGATGCACTAGATTAGGGGTGGGGCCTGTGTGAGCTGATGGAAACGGAAATCTGCGAGGCGGTGGGGAACAATGGTGAAGCCAATTTATTAGATGGAGTTAGGACCACTAACGGGCGTGTCAGTGGGCTGACAGATCGGCTCACCTGATGGATGCCGTTGTTTTTAGCTGATTAACTGACCGGCGTTTTCACTCCTAGACATGGATGAGTTATGGGAAGCTGAGGATAAGATTCAAGTGGGGCAGAGAAGGGGTTGAAAAGAAAGACAGGAGTGAGGGAGACAACGGAGAGAGATTGATGAAGGAAGGTTTTCTCCAGGTGACTGGAGGAGATGGGAGGAAAGGAAGCTGACAAAAGCAATGGAAGCAGGATTAGCTGCAAAGGTGAGTGTTCAGAAGGAGAGAAAGAAAGAAAGGGTTGTCTGGGTTGCAGTAGAAGCAGAAAAGGAGGCAACGAGGCAGAGAGAGAGAGAGAGAGAGAGATGCCTTTGGTTGAAAGTTGTTATAGTAACAGTGATGCGAACTGCAGGCGCTGTGAGCATCTGTCTGAGTGTGAAGCGGCTTCAGTATTTTGTGTGAGGAACGCTTTCCACCGTCTTCCAAAGGTGTGTGAGTCATGTGGCGCTAGGCTCCGCGTGCATGTTTGATACATGCTGAGCGGCGATCTGCGGAGAAGCGGTGCAGCGTGCGTTAGCGAGATCTGCTCAGGGTGTGTCGTAGCGGTGCCTGGTAGAAAGAGCGGCAGAGTTTCACCAAGGGAACCGAAAGGAGGCGTCTGAGCTGTAGCTTTTAATTTCTTACCCGATAGGTAAGTAAAAAATGTTTTTATCTTGGGGATAAATAGATCTTTATTCTTCTGTGTTCATTATTGCACCATATTTAAATTAATTTAAATGCTTTTTTTTCATGAGGTTAAAAATGTGGTTTCTAATTAGCAGAGTGTTTTTTTGGTCTTAATTTAGGAGCACTTGAGGTAAAAATAATATTTTGTCTTCATAGCCAAAGCAAAAGCTTATAATCCTGCTGCAGGTGGTGCTTTAAATGCTTGGGCCCACTACAATACATTGTATGTTTAGGGTTGCATGCTTGCTTCTCTGTCTGTGTTTGTAAAGGAAGTTCTTCCTTATTTAGCATGTTCGGTGTGTGTACGTGTGTGTGTGTGTGTGTGTGTGTGTGTGTGTGTGTGTGTGTGTGGGCAGAGGCAGTGGCCAGCTCCACTGTGAGTCATGGTGGGGCGGATGGGACGATGCACTGGACTTTCACAGACTCCTCTGTTCTCCTGCGGCTCTGCTAAGGGCTTCTTTGTCCACAGCACGCTGAATGAAAGACCTTCCTCTCTGTGTTTGCTGATCTGCCTACTGTAACACTCTGTGGTTTTCCTTTCTCATTTTTTTCTGTACCTTCATCTTCTTTTTTTAATTATTAAGCCTCTATTAAATCATGAAAAGTGACCGAATGAAATGCAGTGGAAGAGCAAAAAGCTCGATGGACAACAAATCTGATGAAGACGGATGTCTTTTAGTTGACTAAAAGTGGACATTGTAGCATTAGCTTTATTAGTGCAGACTTTAGAACTTTTGCAGCATAAAATAAGGGGTCCAAATTTTAATGTAGCAGTTTGTTTGAAAAAATCCAATCCAAGGCTGGTGGCATCAACTAACTCACTCACTTTTTGGTTACCTACATCCTGCTGAGTGATTTGCACAGCAGCAGTTTTCAGGTTTCACTACTGTGCCTCATAACTGCTTAAAATTAAAAAAACAACGTTGTGGAGTAAAAGGAGAAAATGAGTATAACCACTTCAGATGAAATTGAGGATAAAACAGGAAGAGTCGTGTCACCAATATGGCAGTATTTCTGATATTAAAACAAAAAAACTATTTATGATTATTGATATCGACTGATATGAAACCGTTGTACATTTTTCAGCCATGTCATCCAGCCATTCATCTGCTCAAACATATTAGCAATATGCAGAACTTATCGCTAATATAAAAATCTAAAATCCTAGATAATATTTGATCCAATCAGCCTTTTGCATTTGAGATATTGCACTCTGACATGACGACTGCAGTTTGATAAACAGCACAGCTCTGCTAAAAAATAAGTGTGACCGATGAACACATTTGCAATTGCACTCAGTGTGTGAAAGAGTAAAACTTTCTCAATGACTCAATAAAAAAAACCTCAGATATAAACTCTGTATGATTGAGGAGTTTCATTGTAAGATTGGATGGATATACCCTGAATACACTGAACATATAAAACTGTGATAATCTATAAATCTAAGTAGCTACATGCTTAGCCTCCTGTTTGTTGTGTTTTTCCCACTTAATTCAGTCACTCTTCCCCATCCGCTCCCATTTCCTTCCAACACATCCCCCAACTGCCCAGCTCCTCCTCTACTATCCCTCTTCCCCTTTCGCCTCCCCTCCTCCTTCATCCATAACCCTCCACCCAGACTCCTACATGAGTCCCTTCTCCCCTCCCCCCGCTTTTAACTGACTGCCACTGAATTGGACAGGGCCGGTAGGCGAGTTGTGTGGGTGGCATGTCTGGGTTAGTGTGGCACACCGTCTTGAACCGCACAACGCAGAAAGGACTCGCTGAATCAACTGGGACAGAGCAACATGTGCGTTTGCAGTGATGTGGTAGGTAAATCAGGCGGTGTGCTGTTAGGATCCATCTTGACGGTTCAGTGATTCGCCTCAGGCCACAGAGAGAGTTTATTGTTGTCGTTGGCTGTGACGGTTTGCAAACATGTGTTTCTTGTTGTTCAGGTGCAGGCTTCGTTTTCTTTCTTTTTTTCCATGATACCTACAATGAAGTCGGGTTGTGTTATATTTCAAAGAGTATGTTGTTTCTGTTGCTATAACACTGTGTTGTTGATATGCCACTGTTTAGGTTTGAAAATCACCTCCTGTGCTTTTAAACTCCGGGGAGCTCAGATCTGATTATTTGTTGTTGTTCAAAGACGATCGCGGAATCAACTGTCTCGCCTTGTTTGTGTCTCAGTAGGGAGCAAACATGAAGACGGCACCCAAAGTGACTCTGAGAATGGACTCGGCCTGCGTTTCGCCAACCGTAGACACGCCCTCGAGGAGCGCCTGAAGACAGCGCACAACCACGCGGGAGGGGGATCCGCAGGGGCGACTGCAACCGTCAGCGGGACCAGAGCCACCAGCAGCCGAACGGCTTTCATGATCGAGTTCTACGACGAGGAAAACCCTCGCAAGCGTCGCTCTTACTCGTTTTCCCAGACTGCTCCGCTGCTGGGGGGCGGAGTGGGCGGAGAAGGACTGTGTCCACAGCCTCCCTCGCACCCGAAGGTGTTCAGTATTTCAACGTCTGCGGCCTCAGCTGCAGATTCAGGTACGATTCTGGTGTCGTTACATGCTTCCCACTGCACAGATACAATTACACTACAATGCCCTGCAAAAGTTCTCATACTTCAGACTTTAATGTATTAAATTGCTTTTTTTATGTGAGCGACCAACACAAAATATGTTGTCTTCTTTGGTCTTCATGATGGTATTTGTTCACTAACGTTCTCTAACAAACCTGTGAGGACTTCACAGAGCTAAAGATTTACAATGAGGTTATTAGTTGGAGATGCTCTATTTCAGGATATAACAGTAAATGGGGGTGTATGCAAATGCATGCCACACTTTTCAGATTTTTAATCATAAAAAAAGTTGAAAAAGAGTGAATCGCTTCACTTCTTTTCATAATTTACACTACTTTGTGTTGTTTTGCCACAAAAAAATAAGCTTACCTTAAAGATAAGTTCTGCTTAACCGATTTTTTTGTTTTATTACCTCCAGGTAAAGCTCCAGCTCCCATACCAGCCACAGTAACTGTGGGCGCTCCAACGGCTGCCCGTGTGCTGCTCAAGCAGAGGTCAGAGGACCAAAGCATCGGTCGGAGCTCGGCTAGTACTGGGCTGGCAACTGGGAGCCCCACAACGCCCAGCGAGGACACTTCGGTCCTCGGCAAAGGAGCTGGAACTGCTGGGGGAGACGTGGACGACAACCACAGTGACAAGGGGACTTACACTATCGAGCTGGAGAATAAAAATCCAGAAGAAGAAGAGGCCAGGCGCATGATAGACAAGGTGGGAGCAGTCTGACATGTTGGCAGCAGTTTACTTTTTCACAGTATTTGTATAAATCACTCCGTATAATCATTGTAATTATACAGCATCTTTTGGGGATCCAGTTAAACTATATTCCTTTGTATTAGAGGCTTTACAGTTTAGGAATCGGAGTTGAAATGATCAGGAACAGATTAAAATGCTCCAAAGATGGTATTAACTGTTTAAAGATCAGTTTGCTGATGTTGAATACACTTTTTGAATTGCGTCCTGTAATTAAAGGCCTGAGCAGCTTTTACCACTCCAGGGTATTTTTTTTTTTTGTTTGCCAACCTCTATAAAAGCATAACTTTTTGTTTAGAGGTGTTTTTAGTTTGGGGTCTTTGCAAAAGTGTGACAGTAAAGGAGGTACTAAAATGAAAAGTAGCATCTTTAAACGTTGCTCTGCAGCAACTATAAAAAGCAGAACTAAAGCAAGTCCAAACAGGCTGCAGCAGCGTTAATAGTCGCTTTCTTTTACTTGCTTGGTCTGCAGTCTTTTGCGTAGTGAGTCCCTTGAGACAAACTGGAGTTGCCACTAAAACAGCACCGTCATCTCTCTGTGGCCTTGCTTGACCACCTCTCATCCTCTCTGGCACATCAGCTCACCTAATGCGTCTGGAATAAGCAGGAGGGATTTGCTCAATGAGGCACTGTCCTGTTTTATTAAGCAACATTTAATTTCCTACTGTTGCCACATTCTCAAATGCAACAAAGAACAGTAAAAACCAGAGAAGTCGATATCTGGTCTTTAGTTTTCGTGACACTCTGAGCTGCAGAGAGAGGCTTTAAGGAATTCCAAATATAACACAAGTAAACATGAAAACAGCTTTCAGAATATTTATTTTTCTACCCTTCCTTCTTTAAGTGTTCATTTATTTATACCAAAACCAGAGAAGACATCAGAGCTTTACTGGTTAATAACTAGGGATGCACTGATATGAAAATCTGAGCCGATATTGATATCTGATACATATATTGCTGTCATAACCAATAATCGATATTGCTCCCTCCTGACACCACTACTGCTTCTTTGCTGCAGTTACCTCCCCATAATCCTGTGCTGCACCACCATCACTGTCACATGACCAAACAGGTGCTGCATGACAACATGAATTGTTTTTACCGTTTAAATTTGAATTTTAAGCAGTTAGCGGTCAGCATAGCTAGCTTTAATCACCTATCCTTATCCTCCAATTGTAGCCTTCTTCCATTAAGAACAACATATATGTGCCAAAGATGTTTCTGTTCAAACCTGCTGGAACTAAATTTCTCTGTGCATCGCTAACAGAAGGACTATTTTCTGAACCATTTAAACCAAAGTAAATAATATCACATTTCCTTTTAAGCGGTTAATGCAAGAATTATCTTTGGACAAGCAGTCAAATAATTACTACACGATATTCTGAGTCAGTTCAAGTCTGCATGCGTTGCATTCTAAACAGGAAGTGTTGTCATGCTAATTCCTGTAATTAGCTGACACGGTAATTGGCACAGCGCTCACAGCTGTCCACTCTCCCTCTCTTATTTATAACCTGCTGATGTTGTTTCTGTTTGTTTCATTTAAATATTCAGTGAACGGGAGCTGAGCATTTTGAATAAACAACTCAGGTTGTTTGTTGGATTCACTGTATCAGAAAGAGGATGTAGTCAGAGTATTTACATGACTGTATTATGTGTACATTACACATTTGTAAGTCATACAAAGTTATATAAAAGGCTTGCATAAATTATGATATTCTGCCAGTTTTTGTTGATTCATAGGTTTTTTTTTTGTTGGTTTTTTTAAATATCTGTAGGTGTTCGGGGTGCAGGAGAATACAAGCAGCTTGGTTTTGTCTGACCTAAAAGGAAAAGTAAAGGACTCAGGACACGCCGGGAAAGAGGTACAAATCTGCTTTGGACTGAAGAAATCTTAATAAAGGAAATTCATTTTGGTATTTCTCTGGCCCCCTCAAAATGTTGAAACAGAAAAAAAAAAAAAAAAAAAAAAGATGGAGTTTTTATTGTGCAAGTTTGTCTCTCCTTTGAGATGACTACTTTGCTCTACTGGACTGTCAGATGGGAGGAGGGTTCATCCTCCCTGAGTGACCTAGATCACACTGGGATGAGGAAAGACGTTCAGCCCTCCAGGCCGTTTCATAAGACGGAGGGGGCAGTGCCTATCTGCACTGTTAAATGTCTGTCTGATCCATCTTTTACGGCATTTAGATTCCTTTCTTTTCAAGTGATACACAAAGTCTTTATCAGTATTACTGGAAACTTGATTTGACATTTTATTTGGATTTTTTTTTTTTACTGTATAGCCAATAAAGTCCCAGTTATAGGTTTATATCCATCCCCTGTGGACATCAGGGTCATCTCAGTCAGTTTTGCACAAGTTTGAATATATTACAGATTTTCTCTATTTCTGTTGTGCACATTTGATCTAATCCCTGCAGGTCCCAAATTATAAATTAAGGGACAACTAAACATACACTGTTAACTAATATTTGGTTAGCCAGTTGCAAAGAAACCAATACCATTTTTGTAGCATCGTAATTCTAGTTTTGACCGCTTAGGCATAGTTAATTTTAATTGGCTGGTTTCCTTTAAAAAAAAAACTGACTTTCAATCTTACAATCATGTTCAATAAATATGAATAACGTAAAAAAAAAACAACTGACTTTCAATCTTACAATCATGTTCAATAAATATAAATAACGTAAGCCTGTTAACACTGGTTTTAACTTGTGTTTGGGATCAAATGTGAGCCGTCTGCCCCAAACTGTTAATATAAGATGAACAAAAATAATGTTCAAATGCCGACATGGAGAAACCAAACTTATCAACTTAAAAGTCTTTCGGAACAAATCAGTCAATTTAAATGAGCTTTGCTATTTATGATAAACGACTAAAACCTTTGCACTTAATTTTTGTTTGAAAATGTGTTAAAGTTGTATATTAATCAGTCCATCCTAGGAAAAGAACTGCTTATTTAGGTTATGCAATGGATCATTAAAAGCTCATAATTATGTCCATGATGGGTGTTTGTTAGCTTCTACCCACCATTCTAAGAGAAAAAACAGGAAACCAAAATTACAGTACATGGCTTGTTTTAGACCTCCATCGTTTGAGTGAAGAACCCTTTTTTTTTGTTTAACCCTGTTCGTTGTGTTGCCTCAGGCTCTTGTTGGTGACTCAAGCTGGGTCTCTCAGTGGGCCAGTTTAGCTGCTAATCAAGCAAGGACCGACCCAGAAGGTTCTGGAGCAGAAGCAGCAACATTCCTGCACAAAGAGAGAGGTAGACTCACCCAAATCAACAAAACTGCTTCGATTTAATCAGTATTTAATCCTTTGATTAATTTGTTTTTTGTCCTTTTTGCTCAGGATCTGATGCCTTTGAGTCTGCTGCTCCTCCCCTTGGCAAAGGTGAACCCTCTTCCAGCCTGACCGACCGTAAACGCAGGACCCTCCCCCAGCTCCCAGTGGACGACCCCCGGGCTAAACCCACTCCCAAAGCACTGAGGTCTGAGATAGGGGAGAAACAGGACACTGAGCCCCAGGAAAAAGAGAACAAGGGAGACGGAGAGTCCCCAACCCCCATGGAGGACGGCGAAATGACCAACAAGAGGAAACAAAGCTCGGCCACCTCCTCTCCATCTAAGGGTCCGGTTCGGGGCACTGAAAGAAGGAAGAGGTCAGAGGAGAGCAACGGAGGAGAAGCAGGAGAAGGAGGGGAGAAATCCGGGAAGGCCCTTGTTCGCCAGGGTAGCTTTACCATTGAGAAGCCCAGTTCAAACGTCCCCCCAGAGCTTATCCCTCGCATCAACAGAGGCAACAATGAGCGGGAGCGCAGTGACTCCGTGGGCAGCATGGACACCGCTACGCTGCTTAAAGACACGGAGGCCGTCATGGCATTCCTAGAGGCTAAGCTCAGGGACGAGAACAAACTAGACCAGAAAAGTATTAAAACTCCTCCAAGTGCCAGCATTGGCCTCGCCACTCGGACTGACTCCATATCCCCAGAATCAGACGTGGACACAGCCAGCACGGCTAGCCATGCTGCAGCGGAAGCAGGGGGAAAGACCGCCGTAGGCGGTGTGCAAAAGCGGAAGTCTCTCAGCAGCATGCACCGGGAAAAGAGCAATATGAGCACGACATCCAAGACGACCTCCGGAAACGGCAGCGCTCGCGAACGCCTGGAGAGGAAGGCTAAAGGTAGAACTGTCGAAGCGACGGGTCGGACTCGCTCCGCTCAACCCGGCACTTCCTCCAGAGCACGCCAGCCTTCCCTGGATCTCACCGACGACGACCAGACCTCCTCCTTCCCCATCTCTGACATTCTGTCTTCAGACCAGGAAACCTACTCTGGGCCTTTGGGGAACTCGGTTCATAGACGAGGCTCAGAAGACTTCCTCCATTCCAAACTCGACAGCAGATCTTCCAAGACGTCCATGAGCGGTGCCTCCAAAACCAGCCGAAATCTGCAGGCAGCAACGGCCTCCTCACTCAACAAGCAGGCCTCTCTGCCTCAACCACGACCCACCAGAGCCTCCCTTCTCCGCCGGGCCCGACTGGGGGACACGTCTGACACGGATCTAGCCGATGCAGACCGGGTTTCCGTGGCGTCCGAGGTGTCCACGACGAGCTCCACCTCTAAGCCGCCGTCCGGACGGAAGGGATTGTCGCGGCTGGACATGCTGGCTCAGCCACGGAGGAATCGCGTGGGCTCCGTCTCGGCACGCAGCGACTCGGAGTGCACGGTGAGCCGGCCCTCCACAGCTTCGCCACGCCTGTCCGCAGAGACCGCGCTGCGCCTCGGCTTGCGCTCGACGACGCCCACAGAGAATCGGCTGTCGCCAAGGATGAGAGCCAACAGTGTGTCGAAACTCAACGAGCCCAAGACCAAAACCACGACGTCTGGATACTGCTCGCCCACAGGTGAGCAAAGAAAAACAAACTACAAAAAACAACTCAGTGTCTGACATCTGAGGATTTTCAGTAAAAGAAGAGAAAATTAAATCAGTTTATTGATTAAAAATAAGCTGTTTCATGGTTGATTTTGAGACACAACATGAGATGCTCGTGGCTGATTTCTGGTCTTTGGTTTGTAAAACGTTGACTGGCAGAAATCGATTTTCTTTCTTCAGTGACCCTATATATGTGTATGTATGTATATATATATATATATATATATATATATATATATATATATATATACACACACACATAGAATCTAATTTGTGGTTTTCATCACTATCATAGCAAAATCAGCTCTTTTGCATGTATTAGCTGGACAATGCTCAAATTAACTGAAATATCAAAAAGGCTGCTAATGTTTCCGACTCCATCATGCTTCATAGACAGAGATTGAAAGCTCAAAAGTATCAAACAGAGCAACTTTAGTTTAGCGTATTCAGCCTTCATATTATCCGCTGAAAGTCTTGCTCTCTCATGTTCTGAATAAACCACAGATTCAAGGCGAGGTGTTAAAAATAGCTCCCATTTTAAAAGTCTTTATGGGCCTATGCTTCTGTTGACTTAATTTTCAACATCTGAAAGTTGCTAACTGAGTCTTCTTCACTCAGTCACTTAGCCGACAATGAAGCATGTTGACAGCGCGCCCCGTTTCCTCAAGTCGTGTGTTCACCACCACATTTCACTATGAAATAATTCACACTTTTGAGTTTCTGACCAGGCGATGTCCGTTGAGGGCTACAAACCAACAGGTTCTGGTCACCAGCTGACACGTCGGTGCATTTCCTATGTAAATATTTCTCAGTAAACACCTGTGTTGTCATGACCATGTGCATTGGTTTTCATCGTCCAGAAAGCTCTCAGCCTGAACCTCCAGAGGGTGATGCAGAGGAAGAGCTGATTGGTACGGCACCAGAACCATGAAGTCTAATTGGACTGCTGTGTGTAGTGCATGTGTGTATTTTAACACCTCCAGACCTGGGTCAAAACAATGCTCAGATGTGAAGGATGATCCTTCAAGGATTTCAAACAGTTCTCGTTTAATACATACGTTTGAATATTGTTTGGAATAAAAGTAATGTTGGTTCATTGCTTTAAGAAAGTCTCTTTTATGATGACCCAGCTCTACCAAGCCTTCGATAGCTAACGTCGTATCCTCCTTAAATCCATTTAGTAATGCTGTGTTGATAAGCCAGCTGCTTTGCTCACACTGTAACACTTTTCCCCATGTTATCCTGAAGAGTTGGACTGAGCTCTTATAATCTCATTGCCTCAGAGCTGGACTAACAGAGCTGCTGTTTGAACATTTCAAAACAACTTAACATGAAGCTTTATGGCTTCTTCGTTTTGTTGGACGCCTTGAAATGCTTGAAAATATTTTTTGCTGCTTTTTTTTGTGTGTGTGATTTTTACCATTGCTAAATACGCTGTCAAACACCCAATGCACTTCATGAACTACGGTCAATTAATTTCCTCAAGAGTGACATAAATTGCCAGTCAGAAGTTTACATACACTCCTGATAGTGTTGAATTTAATGGTTTATTTTAACTATTATTTTTCCAGGGTGGAATGATTACACAAACAACTTTTAATACTTTTAAAAACAATGACTTGGTGCACAACTTGGTTCCACAACTTTTTGTAGCTACATCAGCAAAGTTTTGCCTCAACATTTGACTATTTGTCATGTTGTGAGGTTGGCATGACGACCCAAATACAGAAATTGATGGGGGTGAAAATTAGCAGACTTTAATAAGCAAAGAAAAAAAAAACAAGGAGAACTTGGAGGTAAAACATGTGAGGACATGTGATGGAAACTGGAGGAGTGAAACAGAAAATCCAGAGAGGAACAATGAAAAAAACAAGGAGCTAATCTACAGAGGCATGGGTTGGAAAATAACAGGAACCAGGGGAGCTAATCGGAGGGGATGTGGAACAGCTGTGACAAAATGAGAGCAGGGAGACTAATAAACAGAAAATACAAAGAGAAGCTGAATTAAGACACAATAGGATCTACGAATCGAGAGCAGAAAAAGATGAGGTAAAGAGAACAAACCAAGAAATGAGTAAGAAACAAAGGAATAATAAACTCTAGAAAAACACTAATATCCACAGTGACCAACAAATAGAAATGAACTGAATTCAGAAATCTCTTAACAACAGTAAATAAATGATCGGAACACAAACATCCGTAGATCATGTCACCAGTCTGGTTTTTAGAAATAACAGAGGGGACCTTGATGCAAACTGAGGTCAGGGCTTTTCAAAACCTCAATGTCTGCCTTTTTATTATTGCAAAAAAAAAAAAAAACTGTTTTGATGTGTGTTTGGGGTCATTATTTTTTAGAACCACCTAGTTGTGACAAGGTTTGAGACATCGCTCCCAAACTCGCTTAAGATAATCAGAAACATTCCATCGGGGTGTGCTGTGGTTGTGCTGTGATGGCGCAGGGGTTAAGCACAACCCACATATGGAGGCTGTAGTCCTTGACGCAGCTGTCACAGGTTCGATTCCTGGCCATGGCGACCTTTGCTGCATGTCTTCCCACTTCTCTCATTACCCACTTTCCTGTCAATTAGCTATCAAATAAAGGCCACTAGAGCCAAAAAAACCCTTAAAGAAACAGTCCATCAAGACTCTGGTCTGCCATGAATTGAACAAAGAGGATCTGAACATCTGAGGAGCCATAAGTTGAGCTATTAACAGAATAATAGGAGTTTGTATTTGATCTTTAATGTGTCATTTTGACTCGGTGTGGACTGGATCCACAAGAAATCCAAAACCCTGCACCAAATTCTTGTTTTTAAAATGGTAAATAATAGAAAAGCGTTCGTAAACTTCTGAACAACAGTCGCATCCGAACTTGCTAACAAACGAGTCAACAACCACTGTGTGACTTTGTCCGATGTCTAGTAACGGCTTGTCCTGCCGTTGCAGTGTCCAGCAGCAGCAGGTGGCGGCGCCTGCCGCCGGAGTACGGCTCCACCTCGGAGGAAGAGTTCGGCTCCAGCCGGAACTCGGCAAAGCATGGCGCTCGCCCCCACGTCCGGCCCCACCACCTCGTCCCGCACCGCAGCTCGAGGCTCGGCTCCGCCTCCAGCTCGGGACCCGCGGGCGTGGCGGCGATCCCCGGCGGAGCGGGCATCAAACACCGCATGAAGGAGCAGGAGGAGTACATCAGGGACTGGACGGCTCACAGCGAAGAGATAGCCAGGTACCGACCATCACCGATCTGCTGATTCATTTGCACTTTAAAGCAGCTCCTGAGTCCTAAAGAACCCCGTCTGATTAACAGGTTGTTCCCCTGTGTGCGCAGGATCAGCCAGGACTTGGCCAAGGACTTGGCCATCTTGGCACGCGAGATCCACGACGTGGCCGGCGAGATAGACTCGGTCAGCTCGTCCGGCACCGCGCCGAGCACCACCGTCAGCACCGCCGCCACCACCCCGGGCTCAGCCATCGACACCCGGGAAGAGGTAGGCCCTGCACGCCCCGCGCAGCCGGACATACAGGAGAGCATGAAAAAGGTGCCTGGTTTTCTTCTTCTTCTTCTTCTTCTTCTATTGCCTTAATGTTTGTGCTTTCATTGCAGCTTTGCCATTAATTGCTGTGTTTAGTAGGGGAGAAAACGAGTGCCTCTCTGCTGCTTCATAGCTTTCAGTTCTTCTCATGAGCTTCTATTTGCTGAACTTTGACTCCTTAGCTCCAGGGTTCATACGGCTGCTTAAATTCCCTAAAATCAATTTTATTTGATTCAATTTTCAACATTTGGAAAGTGCCTGATTTCTGTACTTGATATTCAAACTGCACAATTTTGTTACAAATTTCAACCTAACATTTGATTAAAAGTCTACATTTGGGAAATATATATTTTCATACACCTAATAAAAGGGCAGATACATTTTCCCCCCAATGTCTGAAGTTGAATCAAACTAAATTTTACTTATTTTCGGTAAGTTAGAATTGCCAAAATTATTTATTTTTTGCTAAATTCCTGTAAACTTTGCGAGAACAGTTTTCGTAACTTTCTTTGTACATGTCATTTATCTTAATATGATTTGTTAATTAATATTTGTTGATTAATATTTATTATTCCTACTGGCTCAGTGACTTATTGATCTGTGTAATTGAAATCAGGGTTGGCTTATATTTTGTACATTAAACAAAATGATTGAAATTGGGGGATTTTTTTTTTTTTTTAGTTAAATTAATGTTTTGTTCTCTGACCGGTCGGGTGGTAAGTGGTAGGTGTGTGAAACAAACATTACAAAATTCTGTTATATTTTAGTTTAACTTGTTCCTACTGTAGAATGTACATATTATCACAAGAAATTATTAATAACAGCAACAAAATATATAGGAGTGAATTAAAACTATCTTTTTTTAGTTCATTTTTATTGTTTCTTTCTCCAGTGTGGCACTGAAAAAGTTTACCTTGAAAATATTTCAGAGTGCTTGAATTTTACTGTGGGGAGAAGTGCACAAATTTGTTTCTACTAATTTTATCCTTATGAAAGACACAACTTTCCTTGATAAAGTGGCAAAGCCCACATTTCACACATTCTAACGTCGTTATGCAGCTCATTGAAACACGACAGTCGAGCTGAAGGTTTGATTACCTTCGCTCCCTTTGTCTCCTCTGCCTTTCTCTCTGCTCTGGCCCAGCTGGTGGATCGAGTGTTTGACGAGAGCCTCAAATTTAGAAAGATCCCTCCAGTTATTTCATCCAACAAGCCGCCAGAGATCAACGGAAAGCCCGTTGAGCACCAACCCCGAGCTCCTGACGGCCGGGAGCCGCGGGCCTTGAGGAGGCGCACCTGGAACCGAGAGGAGGTGAGGAGCAGCCTGACGAACCTAAAACACAACGACCAGCATTTTGAGGCTTTCGCAATGAAAAACAGGCTCTAATTGTGACGTTGTGGGTCTTTAGGCGGTGTTGGACAGCCTCCTGATCCACTCAGTGTCTCAGCTCTCAACCAAGATCAGACACTCTGTGGACAGAACAGCAGGAAAAATCAGGTACTTGTTGTTACGCAAAAGCTGCCATGTTCTTTGAACTTCTCCATTTTTGGTTATGTTACAACCAGATATTCATTTTACATGTAAATAAATGAAACGGTGGATCTGTGACAACTTGAATATTTCTCTTCCTGCCAGGATCTTGTTCAAGGATAAGGACAGAAACTGGGATGAAATTGAGAGTAAACTGAAGTCAGAGAGTGAAGCTCCACTTCTTAAAACCTCCAACAAGGTACAGAAAACGATCCAGCGACGCTAGAATGTTTAAAAAGAACATGAGTCAAATATGAATGGAAACTTTAATTTTGTCATCGTTTTTTTTTTTTTTTTTTTTTTTAGGAAATCTCTTCGATCTTGCTCGAACTGAAGAGAGTTGAGAAACAGCTCCAAGGTAAAGCAGAACAGATGCTGCTTAATAAAATATGCAAAAGTTGAAAAGGTTATGGCTGCAGTATGTAACTTTTATTTTTTTTACATATTTTTGCTAAAATGATTATGTTGTGACTGTATAACATAAGACAGATAATCTATAAAAACATCAACCTCCTGCCAGGGATACTTTTGCTGCAGAAATACACCAATCAGAGCAAGGAAGTCTTAGTGTTGTCAGTCATGCTTGTGCATGTGCTGCTCAGTGTACTAATGGAGAAGGAGCAACTTCTTTGTTACAGGTAAACCGTTTTTTTATCTGCCATCATCGGTGGCCGTGTTGACTGGCCTCAGCATTCATGACGGGTTTTGTTGTGGTGTAGCGTAGCAGAGAGCAAGAGGGAGAGTGTGAGCAGCCCATAAACATGGATGATTGACAGTGCTAAGACCCTCCTCCTGGCTCTGATTGTTGTTTCTGACTAAGTGGTGTATTTTTGCAGTTAGTTCTGGATGAAGGGATTTTTTTTCACAGATTATCTGTCTCATTTTGTACTGTGAGGACATTTTTAACAAATATGTAAAAAGTCATATTTTTTACAAAAGTTATATACAGCAGTTTTAACTCACCAGTTTAACATGGAAATCAGCCGTTTCACAAAGTGCTTCCTGTGTCTCAGTGATTAACGTGATGGTGGACCCAGACGGGACTTTGGACGCCTTGGCCAGCCTCAGCCTGACCAGCCCCACCAAGGTCCCGACCGCCAAAGCCACGCCCCCCACCGCCGTCAGCCCAGCCAAAGAGTCGCTGCCTGAAATCCTTCCTGGGCCTGACGGTTCGGCCGCCTCCACCAGGGTCCAGTCTTCCGCCGCCAGCACGGAGGGCCGAGAAGGCATCGTGGGTTTGAGCCTGGCGCGCGTCGTCGGGCTGCCCTTCAGTCGCAGGCGGCCGAGCGGAGAAGAGGCCATCGCACAGAAATGAACGGCAGCTCTCCCCGATGAGAAATGAATAAACGTGAGCATGGATTAGCGCGTAGGCGTCTGGCAGACGCAGAGTCTTCTTTTTACCCAACAGTGACCAGAAATGAAGTGACATTCTCAACCGCTCGACTATAGCAGAAACTTGACCCAGGGATGTTTCGGATAGCCTGACGGTAACATCCCAGCCTCCAGCTGCTGACGCCCAACAACCACCCTGACCAGCCTGACATCCTCACGGACCGAGGCCTGCTTCACTCCTCTTGCCTTCTTCGTGCGTCAGGACCCTTCCTGCGCTGAGGAAATGCCTTAAAACAAAACCCGCCCCCCTACCCCCGTAGCAGCGTCTCACCTCATCCCCTCAAACACTAATCCACACATTTTTTGTGAGCTCATAGAAGACAAACTGAATGCGTTGTAAACATGTTAAAGTAAAACTTTAACATGTTTTAGTTACACTCACACAAAGGATATTTCAGCTCAATTATGAGAAACATGGTTTAAACCTAGAAGTATTGAGATTATTCCAGAAATCAAGCAGAATTTTATTCATGTAAAAAGATGATATAAAATAATTGCCTAATAAGTAGAACATGGTTCTACTTATTAGGCTTCCATTCGTCTTGAGTTTTCCTCCTTCCATCAATTTTTCTGTCCCAGCCGCTTGAAACATACTTTCTCCCTACAGTAGCATGTTCAAAACACAACTACAAGTCAGATCTGACTCATTTCGATTGGTGGCTTTAGCAGCAGTAGCAGCTTCAGTCATGTTTACTGATGTAACTATTTTGAAATTGTTGTGGCATTTTTAAAGCAATTCATCCTCTCTCTCTCTCTCTCTCTCTCATATATATATATATATATATATATATTCTCTCTCCCAGTAAACTGGAAAGGAAACTGTGTCCTTGCCTGTAGAGAACTCAACATTTCTTATCAGCTAATAAAAGTAAAAGCCTTAAAATAAATTCAACTTTGATTGCAGCAGCACAATCTCACACTGAAAAACTCTGAAAAATCTAACAGTTTCATTAATGGTTAGCTTTATAAATGGGAACATTTATTCAGTAGCAGCCACAAGAAAACATTAGTGAATAATTTTTTTTTTTTTTTTTTTTTTTTTTGTGGATAATGACCAGTGCTACAATGATTGCTTCACCTAACATGGCCTCTAGGAAAGCAGAGTCAGAACTTTTTGCCACATCGGGTCCATCAAAATAATTTTGGGCTATTTTAATTTCTTTAAGAACGCAAAAAAAAAAAATGTGCTCAAAAATAACTTAAGTGTGCCATATTTTAATGAAACAAGTCTGATTTTTGCAATACTCATTGTGGTACCGGAATATAAAAAAAAAAAAAAAAAAGTCCCCTGTGATTGTCTTATTGATCACCTTTTCAAGTCCATTGGTTTCTATTTTGCTGTCAAAAAAACTTAGTCTAATTTCTGCAACAATGACACGCTACTGTGAGATTGTGCTACTACAGCGGGAGATAAATTCATTATTTTTAGGCTTTTTACATGTTTATTAGGGGTGCCAATCTATTTTTGTTCCAATTGACTTGTTTTTTACTTGGTCCTGTCACCTGTGGAAGGATTTCTACTTTATTCAGTCAGTGTTTGAACTAATCACTTTATATTTAAATATCCTTGTTTGATTTTGTTTACAATTGGATAATAGTCTTCCTTGCCAATCTACTACATATATTATCTCAGTGGGAAAAAGCTGCTGGAATTAGTTTTTAATAAGGTGCCGTTGAAATAATACATAATCACTAAAATGCCTTTATTTTGTTTATTTAAAAAAACAAGCAGAAATTATCTTGAAATGTGGCTCCACATTTCAAATATTGATTATTTTTTTTGTTTTTTGTTTTTATTCTGCATCATCTACGAGGGGAAACTCCAACGTACCTGGACTGCCAACCACTTGGCTGCTTTTGGAGACTGAGCATTTTTCTTCTGAACCTCTCTTCAGCTTATAGTCTGTGTGTAGACTAGGTTAAAATTTAAAGCAGTGTATTAGTACTTAGTCGCCTTTAACAATAGTGATTTTTAGGTACCAGGATACATGTTCGTTTCCCTCCCTCCATACTGTACTGTACACAGATTCTAAATGCCTCAAAGTGTCAATTTTTAAATGACAGAAGGGCATTGACTAATAAGAAAAAGGTGCAGCTGTCTAAAAAAAAAGTGATTTTATTTTGCACATCACATCAACAAAGTGACAGATTGCATCTAACTCAGGATATCAGTCTGCCTGATATCAGAAGTGACTGCCTTGCTGGTCTGAACCGATTCTGTTGCCCCTTTTCCCTCTCATGATGTCCAGAAAGTAAAAACCTTAGGGGACTGTGAATGCTAGGTACATTTAGGTATATTTTGTAAATGCTACACGTGTCATTGGATCAGTGTTCTTTGTATTTTTTTTTCTTATTTTGTAAAGAAAATCATTTTATTTATTTTTGTTTTAATATTATGTGGATGTTTTAAGCATTTTATATTTGTTCAACTATCTGCATTCTTACTGTTAATAAAAAAAAAAAGAGCTATTCACTTGTCGCGTCTTTACCGTCTCTTATTGGGTACAAACGTATCCTGATTATCAATGTCACAACACCGAAGTGAGATTTTTACATAGTACGTTGAATTACAAATCATGTTCGGTCAGCTCAATTTAAGTACACAAACATGTACACATATTTTTACTTTGTTATTGCCAATTATTTTTGCATTAATAATTAAAAAAGAAACTATTCTGAAGTCTGACATGCATTTGCAAATGTGGAAACGTGAAGGGGTCTGACTACTGTGCTGTGGACCTGCATATTCAGTTGTTTTTGTACTGAACTCGGCTCTATGCTTAAGGCAATTAATCATGTGTCAAATCAAAATGCAAATGAGTCCGCAGGTCCTTTGTGCGGCCTGAATTCTGTTATACATTTGCATCTTTTCACAGGGGGACCATCCCAGGACACAAACCCACAACAGGAAGGGTTCTCTCTGCTCAGAACCCTCCATGAAGGAGATTTCAGTATGAAAGCTTGGAAAGCACAAGGCAACATGTTGAAGACTCTGAATCCAGACCAAATGCAGTTTACACAGTGCATCGAAAAGGTTTTCAAACTTTCTCGCATCTGGTCACAGCCGCTAACTTCTGCACATTTTACCGAGATTCTGAGATGTACCAGCGCTAAATAGTGAATAATTGTGAAGTGGAAGTAAAATGACAGTTTTGAAAGCGTTACATAGATAAAAACTGGGAAATATGCGGCATGCCTTTGTAGTCAGCCCTGGAGTTAACAATTTAAGAACCTCTATTGCCACAATTTCAGTCTTTTGGGGTAAGTCTTTACCAGCTTTGCATATGTGGAGATGAACATTTTAGGGGGCCAAAACGGCTTAAGCGCAGTCAAACTGAGTGGAGCTTTTCTGCAAATATTTATTTTCAAAGATTCTTAGTTGGGTTTAGGTCTGGTAATTCTAGACCTAAACCCAACTAGGTTTAGAATTACCTAAATTTGATCTAAACCACTGCATTAAAGTTCTGGATACATTTTTAGGATTGTTTTTCTGCTGAAAGGTAAAACCTCTGCCCCAAATCTCAGACCTTTATATCCCAAAGGACTCTTCCCTTATAGTTAGGTGCGTGGCAACGGGGGAAATATCTAAAACATGATGAGTAGTGGCGGCTGAGGACCAACAATGAAAATCATTGATTTAGGCTGAGGATTCCACCAGAGTATTGAAGAAATATAACTTTCCAATTTTTTCCTGCACATCTAGGTTTGCGAAGTTATGACCCGAAGTGCAAACGTTTAAAAACCATGGCCCCCAACAGACACGAGTTTCAAGCAACCCTCATGCATTTTTATTAACACCACAAAAACCTCACATTTGTTTCACTGTTTCATTTTAACAGGACCGATGTCAGACAAGGGACGTCGATATGACATGGTGACGGGAGCGGGAGGAGGAAGGTTAGCCTGGGGGCCATCCCATACCGCGTCCACCCAACACGTGGACGTGGATGTGGTAGACAGACTGGCCTCCGTCGGGCCCGTCATTGATGACGATCCGGTAGCCCTTCGACAGGCCTGCGTCTTTAGCGATTTTCTTTGAAACGATCAGCAAGTGGCCCAACAACTGCAAGAGCAAAATACTCGATTAAAAACAGATTCAACACATAGGTTGCCAAGTTAATATTCATCCCCAAGACGGTTTAAATGAAACTGTTGTACATCAAATACATAAGAATTCACATATTTATATTAATGTGTACATTATTAGACAAATCAATTTGTCTAAATTACTACCAAAAACTAGTAAATCACTGAAACATTTGCATATTTTTTTTCTAATCTGCAGTCCATGCATTTTTATTTACATTGTAAACAATCACATAGTAAAATATTTAACGACTTATTTACTAAATTATATCACTTTTGGTTATTTATAGTAACACATTTAGTTCAAAATATTTGTAAATGCCTCCCTCTGGTGGTCAACGATATAAATTATTCTAAATTTAATTTTAATCTATTGAATCGTACTTACTGCAGCGTCGCCTTCCTCGGCTTGCGACAGCTGAACAATTGGCTTCTTAGGGACGACCAGGATGTGAGTGGGAGCTTGTGGAGCAATGTCATTGAAGGCAATACACTGAAATTAAAAGAGAGAAGGAACAGAAAGAAAAACAAAAATCAATAAAGTGTAGAACTCTCAGGACGACATTATTTTAGAAAATTTGATGTTTACCACAAATATGGCTACAGAACATTATACTATTGAGATGTCATGATATAATGACATCCTTACTCATGTAAACGTTCGTATGGATGTCATAATAACTTGCTGGCTCAGATCTACCTGAACCACTTCAGATGTAGCTTAACAGGTTTTTGTTCACATCTACAGTTATTTTAGGACGGCACACGCCCTAGCACACAGCATCTTTTCTGCATTATGGTGTGCTACATAATACAATAATTTATAACAAATTATTGTATTATAGGTCTGCAGGCTGCGTGCAGATCTCAAATACTGGATTGAAAGTACAGCCAACTGGAACCTCATCAATTTGCAGTAAATACAGAACGAAAGTAAAAATTCAGAAACGCACAATTCTCTGTTCTCAGAGCAATTAAATGTATCACTGGCCCTCCTCTTTGTCTCTAAAATATTACACTTTAGCACACTTTCAGGACTTGGAAATCCAACCACCACACTTTGTCTTAGCTTGCGTTCTGCAAAGCTAGCTCAGACTGAACCAAAAAGTGCTGCAGTGAAAGTGAACTGCAGCGGGCTTGAGCTGCAATAGAAATCCTTCATAAATGAACATTTCAGTTGCATACCTGATCGTCTTCATAAATCAGGTTGACGGGAATTTCTTTGCGGATGATTTTTCCAAATATTGTGTCTCCACCCGGCTGGGCAACCTGCGCTTTCGCCGTTTCATCCTCCATGTTGGCGCAGATCAACTATAGGGGGTGTGGTGTGGAGCAGATTGCTACTTTTAGCTAGCGAAGAACACGCTGAACACTGATTGGCTACAACACAGTGTCATCCCAAAACCTTCGCTGATTGGTCAACGTCGTACATACCGGAAATAGGTGGAAAAATTCAACATGGGGACTCGTTTGAAGGTGAGTGTTGAGCAATATTTATATTTAAGAAAATACTTTTAGCGAAATAGTATTTTATTTAAGTCTATTAGACTAAGTCACACTGAAGTTAATTATTCATTTTTATTTTTTTTTAGGAAATATTAAGTCACCTAAAAGCGTCAGTTACAACTGTCTGAATTCACAGCTGCTAAATGTGTGTTAAGTTAACGGTTTAATGTGTATAAATACAGGTTCTAAGCGTGTTTAAAAAGCTGCACAGAACAAGAATGGATGTATTCAGAGAGGATGAAAGAGCTTTGACAGGTGAGGTCACACAGCAGGATAGCTTATCTCTCTGCTGAAGAAAAGAGCAAGTATATTACTATTGGATTTTTATTATCGGATGTTTGTTTTCTTTTTAAAGCTGCAAGGTTACAGATCAACGAGGAGTTCAAGAAAAACAAAAATGAAACGTCAGAGGAAAACATCGAAAAGGTCCATTGAATCATATACACGCACACACACACACACACACACACACACACACACACACACACACACACACACACACACACACACACATATATATATATATATATATATATATATATATATATATATATATATATATATATATAATGACTTTGACAAACGGAAAAGTAAAAGTAATATAAAATAACTACTGTTATAATAATGTTTTATTTGTTATATTGATAAAACAAAAACATAGAATAAAGACTACTGGTGCATTTAGTGCATTTTAATGACTACATTAAATGACGGGCCAGCTCTATCCAAAATAACTCCAATAGCTCATCTATTACTCATCCCAGATGTCACAAAAATACGACATGTAACTGTCTTCAAGCCTAACTTAAAATAATGACATAAATGGGAGAGTTTCAAGGCCAGAAGCACATCTCATAAAGAACACAAAGATCCGTGTCCATTTTCCAAATAAACATCTTGATAATTTAAGACTTTTGGTAAAATATTCTGTGGACTGACGAGACAAAAATGAAACTTTCTGGGAGATTTACAATCCCTTGCATCTTGTACACAATTGACTCAGCATTTCAGGAAAATAAATTAAATATATGAGGTCTTTTTGCTGGTTCAGGGACTGGGTGACTTGCCGTAGTTGTTAGAACCATAAATTCAGTTCATGGCACCAAGTTCAAACACACGGGTTACATCGGACAATATTCCAAAACACATCCAACTGAATTTCCAATTTGTTGCTACCAAAGGTGGCACAGTCAGTAATTAGGTTTAGGCTGTACCGTAATTTTTTTCACATATGGCCAGATTCGTTGGTGTAAGTAGCCTTTTCTTTTAATGAATGAAGTCCTTGTTTGAAAATTGCACTTTACATTTACTTAGGTTACCATTTATATTACATTTTTGTTTGAACTGACACATTTAAACATGTAGAGTTCCTTAGTCCGTCATATCTATCTGTTTTTGTTTTTTGTTTTGTTTGTTTTTGCAAATTAAAGATGATTAAAATGGGCTCTGATGTGGAAGCTGTTCTTCGTGAGACAGTGCTGCAAGTGGAACACGTTGCAGAAAACAAGCTCCGTATGTTTCTTCTCCTTGCACCTCATGCTTGCTGTACAACTTATTGTTGATATGATCCCCTGTTGATTCACTACACCTCTTTTCCTTCCACAGTGCTTCGACCTAGAGAGGGTCTACTGTTGGAAAATGTACCCTATTGTGATGAACCAAGGAAAAAATCATGACCATCCTTCCTTATTAATTTTGAGGATCAGTCAAGGGACATTTATCCATCACTCCCATCTGCCGTTTAATGGAAATCACAAAACAATGCTTGAAGTTGTGATGACTTCCTCCTGAGCCATTGCATTATGGCTAAAAAAGGGTGCTGTAAACTTGATGCCATTATTTCGTGTACAGTATTTTATTAGTTGTAAAATGTGTTCTGCTTTTGGTTGCTTGTAATAAAGGCAAGTTGATCCAAAATAATATTGCTGATACTGCAGGATTTCAGTTAATGCTTGGACCATGATTGCCTTTTTACTTTTCTAAAAAATAAAAATAAAAAGTTTTGAAAGCTTCAAAAATATGAAATTTCTACTGAAAAATCATAGTAGGAAGATGTTTTAGATTTTGAAAGATGATTAGAGTTGCAGCACTATGCAAAGAATAATGTTTGGAACAAGTGCTGACATATAGAACAAAACTACTGAATACAGATTCAAATATTAAACAGACAGTTTCATTCAGAAGACTAAAACTTGTGTTTTTAGTAAAAGCTGTCTGCTCTTGACAGAACAACATGTGTGGAGGTCTTATCTCCAATAACTAAATTCTGCACTGTTTAAAACATACAAATGCTTTGTGTTGGTTTTGCATTGTTAAAAAACTAATGGATTTGTGTCTCAGGCATAACAATGGCAGCAATGTATCACAAACAATTGATATATTGTGTATTTATTGTGGTTAACATATATTTGGCTTATTATGGCAGCAGTTAAGAGAGACATAAAGTAATAGACTGATAAGTATCAGGAACGTACAGCAATTATGATTTCATGTTAACAATTTTCCCTCCTTTTTGTTGATTGCTTTTGTGTTACAAATACTCTTGCACATATAGTGCAACTTAAAGTCAACATGAAACAGATAACCTTGATTTTCTGTTCAATCGTTTCATTTTGTGTTTATAAACTTCCTTAATCTCGCATAATCTTTAATTGACCTAAACATCCTCACCACTATGTAATATTAGTAATTAAATTGTTTTAAAATGTAATTTATTATTGATAATACAGGAATGAATAAAGCATCCTGACATATCCACCATATTGCACTGTTATGCCATTTTAAATGTAGAACACTGTAATCTACCATCTCCAATACTCCACTGGTTAGAGCACATTATGAAAGAAATTTACATGGAAGGGATCAATTTGATATTGGTGATTGTTTAAAAGAAACACACAGACCATCACGAATTTAATTTTTAGCTAAAACTAGCTTCATATTCTGCAGCGTGTGGATGTTTTTAGAATGCTGAAGCCCGTCTTTCATGCTCCAGAACGCTAGGTGGCAGTATGCACCTATAGATGGCACCCAAATCCGCCATTAACGCCGAGAAAAAGGCCTACGTCGACGTTGCTGTGGCAACGCTTGTTGTCGTTTGTGTCCGTTAGCTAACTCTTCGGTTCAATGGCAAAAATGAGGTGATAATCGCAAAGAAGGAATTTATTTCTGCCACGAAGCTCTCTTAGAAAGAAGAGACTATTTCTCCGAAACGTCCTGAATTTGTTCTCTCTCATTTTTCAGTTCAGACACGATTTGGGAGCTGGCAGCGGCGGAGGTCCGGAGTCAGGAGAGCGGAGCTGGAGAGGAGGACGGAGGAGAGACTGTCTGTGAAAGGAGTGTGTTTCTGATGGGGAGCAAGACTGGGGTTGGTACAGCCTCATGACATTATTTTCATATGTTGAAAGACAAGCTCCAAACCTTAAAATAATCATAGGTTATAGCTTATGAAGTCACTTCGTCTTTTTCAGGGTAAAACGTCAATTCTCCTCAGATGTCTGGAGAGGTGAGTAGTTATAGTGTCAATTGTCAACTCATAATTCATGTTATGGTAGCCACTAGGCGCAAACAATACGCTGACCTCAGGGAAGTTGTACATTTCATCACGAGAAAATCGTAGCCATGAATTAAGCAAATCATTTACACAATTTTTTCCCTTTTTTTTTTAAAAAAATCCCTTTTCACCAGGCAGGCTCCGCAGAAAAGTCTTTCTCTGTCTTTTTTTAATATACATATTTATAAATAATATCTGGAGCATCTCTTGCTGCAACTACAGCTTCTTTGCAAAGTGTCTCAAGCTCAGTCAAGTTGGATATATGGCACCATTGTCTCCACCA
The DNA here is from genome assembly GCF_001443285.1 of Poecilia latipinna. Classification (NCBI taxonomy): domain Eukaryota; kingdom Metazoa; phylum Chordata; class Actinopteri; order Cyprinodontiformes; family Poeciliidae; genus Poecilia; species Poecilia latipinna. The sequence goes on along the minus strand of NW_015112649.1, from coordinate 507,196 downwards.
GAACTACCATAAGATTCCTGGATGCTTTCCCAATCCATCATTTCCTCCTGATCTGTCTGCTCTTTCCTTGCTCTTTGTGATGCTGTTTGTTCACTAATGTTCTCCAACAAACCTCTGAGGCTTTATTTATTCTGAACAAGTTAAATTGCACAATTTACAATTTACCCTCAAATTCTTTTCTTTTTCTCCACAAGAGATGAGCCACCAAAGCCAACTCTAGCACTGGAGTATACGTTTGGCAGGCGGGCCAAGGGACACAACACAGTAAGGCGACCCCACATGATCTTTGATGATCTCAGACCTCTCCATGAGATTTCTAATAGGCTAAAGAAGCACAAATATTGTTTTTAAGATTGGCATCTTAAAAAGTCTTCCTTATATTCTTTAAGTAATGGTATGTTTGAAGCAGTTCAAATGTATTTAGTTGATCTTGTAATCCAGCACAATAAGCACTGATCAGGGCTTCACGGCAGCAAGTGATTGGAGCACGAACAAGGAAGCTGATGTAAAACTGAGCTAGAATCTAACTTAATTTAAAACTTTTTAAATGTGAATTTGAAACTATTTTTTTATTTTTCATTTTAAATGTATTTATGATACAAACTAAAGGGAATTTTTAGTGAGAAGGCTAAAAAATGTTTCCTCTTGAACTTTTGTTATGTATAAACCTGTTTTTTTTTTCTCTCAATGGGGGTGGTTTAGCATTAGCATGATGTTCTTTCAGTCGTAGTTAGTTCACTTGTAATGTAGAAATCATGTAAGTCTTTATAGATAGCCAGTTACTTGCCTGCTGTGAAAGTGGACCTCCTCTTTCCTCCTTCAGCCCAAAGATATAGCCCACCTGTGGGAACTGGGAGGGGGAACCTCTCTCTCAGACCTTGTCCAGATCCCCATCACTCCAAACAGTATAAGGTCGGTCACTTATTGCCTCATCATTGTACTTAAAGCTTCTTGGTAGTAAAGAGGCACCGTGTCCCTGAATGCGCGGTTTTTCTCAGGTCTCTTTCTGTTGTGCTCGTACTGGACCTGTCCAAACCCAACGCTCTGTGGGGAACCATGGAGAAACTTCTGACTGCAGCTCAAGCTCATGTGGAAAAAATCTTTTCTGAGGCACAGAAGTCCAAACCTGGAGGCAAACGGCAGAAGGCTGCTCACCCAGCAGCTCGCGTCTTACCAAAAGATTACCCAGTACGGGCGGAGATCATTGTGGTTTTCCATTTTTATTTACTTTATGTTTGTATATTTTATTTTCATATGTACCTCTGAAGGTTTAACTTCATCTTTCAACAGGACAGGGAGCTGATCAGTCCTTTTCCTGTTCCACTGCTCATCATCGGCAGCAAATATGACCTCTTTCAGGTAAAGCACACAATTAAAACTGCTCTACATTGCCTGGACGGTACGTCTATTGTTTACTGCTTTCAGTTAAAGTGAGGTGTGTGCATACAGTGGAAATGTCATCTCTTGATAAATTACAGGCAGTCTGGTCTATTTTGTGTGACAGATTTAAAGTGAAAGTCTTTTGATTTATGTTGCAGGACTTTGACTCTGAGAAGAAGAAAGTTATTAGAAAAACCCTCCGTTTCCTTGCCCACTATTACGCAGCCTCTCTGATTGTAAGTGAACCCCAGCAGGCTATATATATATATCCAAATGCAGTTTAATTTCCATCTGCTGTTAAACTGCTTTCATTTCTGTTTTTTTTTTCTGTCTGTTCTTTATATTAGTTCACTAGCATTAAATCAGAGAGCCTCATGTCTAAAACCAAGAGCTTCTTCTCACATCTGGCGTTTGGTCTGGACAGAGGGTGAGGAGCAAACAACCAATTAATGCAAAGAGATTTCATTAAGAGGAATTTTGTATGAAATTGTAGGATATGAAGAACTTAGATGTGAAGCTTTTAAGTAACTTTCTAATCATTATAAACTCAGAAGTTCTGAAATTATCAACAACTACTGCAGCAGTTCATATCCTTTTATGAAACTCTCATTTAGTTTTTGTTCAAACTCTTTTTTTTAGTTGTATATGTTAGATTTGTAATTATCTGTCATCTGTTAAATGAATGAAAACAGAGAACAATCATAATAGCAACATCTCTTGAGTTCATTTTTTTTTCTGTCTTTTTTCTTTATTTACAATCAGGAAAACCGTGTCCTGTGACTCAGGTAAACCTCTCATCATCCCAGCTGGCTCTGACTCTTTCAGCCAAATAGGTGAGCAACAGCACCACCTACCGTCCAAATGACGCAACACATTTAAGATAAACCGGGACAGCAGCGCGCGAACAGCTCTGTGCCACAACAACAAACACTACATGATGAAACATCCGCAGATGAACTTTTTCAGATTTGCCACATAAGAACCACAAACAGAACTGAGCTACTAAATTAAATAATATTTCAGTAATATTCTAATTTATTGGTATGCACCTGTACTTTTTAAAGGAACTGTATAGTTTGTTTGGATGCAGAGGATTGTGAGATATTGTGTTTAAAATAATGTTTCCTGATATTCAGGGGCGCCTCCTTTAACTGACATCGACATAACGTCTCTACACGCAAAAAACCCAAAGGATCTGTGGAAGAAAGTGTACGAGCGAGTCTTTCCCAGTGAGGTAGAGGCACGTTTCTCTGTTTCAGCTCACATACAAGAACATAAATGCTCTCAGTACATGGGAACAATCTTGTTTTCCCAGAGCCACATTGAGCAGAGAGAGCTGAAGGATCCAGCCAAATACCCACAGTACAGTGAGCCTCAAATTGATGCAATGCGAGCTCAAAAGGATCAGGTAACACACTTTTAACGCTTACACACTTGGTTCTTCAGAGTTAAATGGTTGTTGCTACTGCAGCAAAACACTGAATAAGACTGATTTTAGACAGACAACTGTAGCTAGCGGGCAATGTTTGGGTCAGTCTCTGTGACCCTGAACTTTGTAATCCATATCAAGGAAAGCAGGTATAGACGATAAGTAACAAAAGAATTTATATAAATAAATTAGAAGACAGGTATGACTTGATGTTAGTTATTAAGGCTATATTTAGAGAAGAAATTATATTTATATCTATCAGACGAAGTCTCAGAAACATAAACTTTTCCCAGCATTTAATTTTTAATAAACTTGACTTTTCTGCTTGCTTGTTTTTAATTCTCCTCGTTTTACGAGGTTAAGACTTTTAAGCACGATTTCTTCATTTTGTGGCACATTCTACTTTAAATAAAATATAAGACGTTAATGCTGAGTTGGAGAATTTATCTTAACTAAAATATCCAGGGTTTGAACATTAATTATTACATCATTACGAATGGAAGTTTAATTCAAGACCATCAACAATGGGAAGTAAAGCAAAAGATTCAAGTTCAAACATATTTATGAGGCATCAATTATAGAAAAAAAGCAGTAAAACAAAAAATGATCACAAAAATATATATATACCATAACTACTAAGACACAACCCTGTATTTTAAGAAAGAAACTAATTTGTTAAAGAAAAACATGCACATGCATTTTAAATTATACAGTGAGGCGCATTTACTCAGTGACTTCACAGAATCTTTACTCGCTTTGTAGTATAAAAATAATCTGGAACTGTTTTAATATTTATTTACGATAGCACCAACAAACATCCAGATGTTAGATTGTGTACTTCAGAGGTTCTCTTGTAGGTGTTTTTTCCCCCCCACTAAGTTAACATGAATAGGACTCAGATTTATTGTCTTTTCTACACATCGCACCATCTGCCAGTGCTCTAAATCAGGGGTCCCCAAGCTATGGCCCGCGGGCCGGATCCGGCCCGCCTCCTCATTTGGTCCGGCCCCCTGAACAATACCGGATCTGGCCCGCCTCCTCATTTGGTCCGGCCCCCTGAACAATACCAGAGAGCATTCAGTGTTTTTTTTTCATATATATGTGGATTTTTCTTCAACCACCAGGGGGACTCTTGAGCAGATATGAAACTTAGTTTCCCTCAATGGAATATATACTAGTCAGTACCAGTCACCGTTTCGCTCACGGTTTTTTTCCATTTGCATTCTGGGTAAAAATCTATCTACAAACGCGAATATGTCGTCGGCAGTAATCCAATCCCCCCTCCCCCCAGCCCCCTCGACAAAACTTTTCTCGAAAAACTAAGACCGGCCCCCGACCAGAAAAGGGAACAGTCATGTGGCCCTCGCAGGAAAAAGTTTGAGGACCCCTGCTCTAAAGTAACCTTGTGCCCTGCAGTAGCCTGGCCTTTCGGTGACGCTTTCATTAACATAACCATAATAATATCCTATAGTTGTAAAAGCTGATACTATCTATCTTCTTGTCAACATGCCATGGTTCCACTGTGGCACTTGAACTGCAGTAACCTGCATGAATCACACTCTGCTATCTCCGACTGACTCTTACCTGATAACAGCTCATTATTTTCTGGAACTGAAGCAGTCAGGATGTGGCTGAGCTGAGTTGCTGAAGCAAAAAAAATACACAAGACTTATTTTGCAAAAGCATTAAAACAGATTCAAAAGATTTAAAATATGAAAAAAAAGAAAATAGAAGTAAAATTAAGTCATATTAATGCCATCAGTTTGATTTTTTTTTTTATCTTTGCGTTGTTTGCATTTTTTTAAGTGAATCACATGTTGCTGGATTGAACAATATGTGTTTATTTTTCATTTTCAGTCAGAAAATGAGAGAAAAATGCATATTTTTAATATGACCTCACACCATATTTTCTTCCGAAAACAAACAATTATGTCTGTATTTTTGTTTTGTCTGAATCTGTCTTTCAGGAGTTGGAGCAGTACAAAAGAAATGCAGCGAAGTCATGGAAAGAACTGCAGCTGGAGACATAAGAGATACATTTGTTACAAACATACAACACTTTATTGTGTACATATAATAAACATTTTTTGCTGTATTTATTTAACTTTTTTTACAGGCTCTTTTCTTTCTTTGCAATGTAAGAATTGTTCAAGCTGCTGCTATTAAAATGAGTTTTTCTAAAAACAATTTACAACAACTTTCCATTTTTTTCACAACATTCTTTTCAGTAAGTGGAAAAAGCTATTGATCATATTTTCCTGACAGTATTAGATAATTATTATAACTTAAAATTTACAGTGATATTCAACCAGTGTTGTCTTTTCTGTGTCCAATGTTGGGGTTATTAGTGTGCTTGTTTCAAAACTCATTATTGGTAATACACAATTTCAAGAAATATATAAGTCTAGCTTAAAAAAATCTAAAGTGCTGGCAGAAATACTAAGACAATGTGCAAGTTTTATGTGAAGACTAACAAGAACATTTAAAATGAGCAAATGCTGAATTCACGTGTCTTTATTGTTTCATGTTTTTCAACTTTAAAGTAAGATCATTTAAACTTATCAGCCATCTTAGTCATGATCTATCGGAAAGTTCTTGTACTTTGTAGAACACATTTTTACATTATAGCAGACTGCATAGTTACAGTAAACTACAAAATACAACAACCGAACCAGAGAAGAACTGACCGACATGCCAGAATTAAGGCACGTTAATGGGAATGTTTTCTTTTTAGTGGCGGATGAGTTTATCCCTGATCCTGAAGCTGATCATTCCCATCACAACCAAAGCAGGGAGGAAGGAGTAGAGGAGAACAAAGTCTAGTGTGTACCGCGACAAAGCACCGGGGTAGCCCATGTCGATGATCTGATCCCCTGAAGTGACCACACAGCCTCCTGGTAAGGATTTGGTTCCGTCTGGAATAATACGAAACAGAAACGATCAAACTCAGATCGATTTTTTTTTTCTCCCCCCAAACAAGCCGACAAGAACCTTGATGTTACTTTGCGCTCAACTCAAGAGTCCTTGAACATTGAACTGATTATCAGTTGCAACATCAAATATCAAAGTTGCAAAGGATCAGCAAAAAAAAACAAAACATATACATGTAAAATGTTTGTATGCTTTCAGTTAGGAAAGGGAAGCACATTATCTGTCTAGGAAACATTAGGAAACACAAATAATGTGTTTTTAAATCAAATCTGTCAATAAAAAGACCCCCAAAAAGAAACTTACTGCAGTTGAACTCCAGATTGAGGAACTCGGTGACAACGAGAAGCTCACAGCTGTATTTCTGGAAGGTGAGGTAACTGAGCCACTGAAATACCATCGGCATCTGCTCTGTGCTTCTGTGGACGTGAAGAGTCAACCACGTTTAAAACTTACAAATCAATTATCCGTTTCTGAAAAGGATTTGGCTAAAGATGTATTAAAAAACGAGGTTCCGCTGTGGTTCGTCTAACCTGAGGAAACCGGATCCCACCAGGATTCCTGCAATGTTAAGTAAAGCCATCCCAGTATTGACCATGTTGGGGTCCTGGACCACTCCCAGCAGCACCACGGTCAGCAACTCCCCTGAGGAACAGGTTTCAAAACATACAGGAAAACAAGTCGCTTAAAATGGTAAAAGTACAATTTTAAACATCTATGCACTGTTAATAAAACCCCAAGATTACTAATACACCTGTCAAAACATAATGTTTTTTCTCTCTCATCTGAACCAAGCTGTACTTCAGTTGTTTATTTCTGATAATTCATATAATAGTTTGCAGCTACTACAAGCCCAAAATGTTGTTTCTTTGACTATTAGAATAAAAACAGTAAGTAAATCTATACATAAATGTGTTGCTTTAGCATGTACAGTCATGTAGAAGACTGCTGAAGTGACAATTGCCCAGTAGTAATCGGTGATTTCTGAAGAAGCAAGGTGTTCACAGATTGCTGAATTAAGGCACATTAATGGAAAATGTAGTGGAAGGAAAACATGTGAAAAACAAGAACCAAGTTTATGTAAACGTCTGCATTAGACCAAAGCAAAAATATATATTTAAAATATCTACCTTTTTACTTTTAATTAATAATTATTTTTATTTGAGCAAATAATAATAATAATAATAATAATAATTTTGCCAATCCTAAATGATCTGAAACAGAAAAAGTTTTCTCTAATTTAATGTCAAAAAGTAAGAAAAAAAACAGGCTACATTACAAATACCGAGTTTCAACTGTATACTATGAATTTCACATGTTTATGTTATATACATAATAACCTTCATTTTACATACGTCTTAAGTGTATAAGAATTGTCTTGGGACATTGTTTGCACAAAGGTGTAACTCCAAAAAAAAAAAAAACATTCTCCTCACATTTCGAGTAGAATTAACAAAATACACAAACTGTTCAGTGATATTAATATCAATTGAGAGGCATTCGTATTTCTATCTTTTACAGAGAAGACAGCAGGTCTAAAAACATGTTCTAGAGCAAATATCTACGCAAGACAAAATGTCTAATTATAAGCATCATCTTATCAGCTCACCCGTTATATGGGGAACAAGAACTACAGCAGTAAAACACATAAAGCGCCACGTGTCCGGGTGCATCCCCACCGTCCTGAGAAGGGGAAAAACAGACAGGATCAAGAGTTCACTTTGTTGCTGCTTGTTTTACGCAACACTCATTGAGCGCTCGATGAGGATTCATTTGCAGCTACCCACCAATAAATAAAGGAGCTGAAGATGACGACACTCAGGACGCTGAAGGGCAAGATGTGGACGATGTAGGCCAAGAACATTTGCCATTTACTGTACAGGCCGTCCTGGCTCTCCTGATCACTGATGGCTCGCAGCGCAGGGACTGTTGGGAGGGAAAACAACAACAAAGTGACAACTTTATGACCGAGTTCGGTCAGATACTCTGATACTGACCCTCCAAAAAGTCTCGGAAACAAAAATGGGGGAAGAGCGGGGACATTTGAGTAAGAACAAGATTCCTAAAGAAAAAAACAAAACATTTATAGCCTCTCTTTGCCTACTTTTATTGTTGGTCATTTGCTCCATTATTAATAACTAATTGTCTGACGGTGCAAAACTCCCCTTAATAAATCGAACCGATTCTGAATTCTCTTCCAAGAACTCAGTCCACCTAACTCGGGAAAAGCCATTACTTTACAACATGCAGTTCAGTGTAATATCTTATCAGCAAATTTCAAGGTCAGTCTGATAAAGCAGTCACTACCTCTGGCTGCGACTCCTGCTCAATTCATCGTTTTATCATACCTCTTATCCTCTTTATCAGCCCTAAAGCTTATGTTTTAGACACAGACGATAAGCAGCAGATACTTGGACCAATCAAATAGAGCTTTTTAGATAACTCTGTATAAGTGATGTGAAATTTAAGATTAATTGTACACAAACAAGAAGTTGTTTAACTAGAATGTTTTGTACCTTTTTTTTTTTGTTTGTTTTATTGAGGAAGTCTTGAACACATTAACCCCAGAAAGACTCGCGTACTTCAGCTAAAACATAATCTAGACTAGACCATACCGACATTGTAGGTTTGTAGGTTAAAGTTCACTGTGGTTCGCTGAACCACAGTGAACTTTGTTGGAAGAAAAGGTTCATTTCCCTTTAAGCTAAGCATGAATAGCTAAACACAATCAGCCAAACAACTGAGATAAATCACCGAGAAAGGATCCACCTTTTCAGTCTGTCATGCCATCTGGTTCACGCCTGACTTTGAACCGCAGCTGGGAATGACCTCTGAGGTCACCCCGTGGCACGAAAACGCAGTGCTGGAAACTGCACGGGTCTAAGTTATCTGTCCAGAACGTCCCACAGTCGCTCAATCTGTCTGTACTCTGGGGGGGGAATCTGAAGGATAAATCAGCACTTTGACGTTTCTGACATGCTCTCTGCACCGCTTTTGAACAGTTTGTGCAGCAACAGAAGCTGCACTGCTGTGAATGCTGCTGTCAGCACGAAGCGCCAAAGTAATATCCTCGAGCAAGCCGCCACACAACACTTTGTACATCTACCTTCCACCTCGTCTCGCAGCACCAGATTTAGCTCTGCAGCCATCTTGTTTGCAAGTGTTGTAACTTGATGTACAAATGGGATGATGGCAAGTTTCTGTCTTCTGGTGGATCTGTCACTGGTCAGCATGGAGTCTGATTTAGGCCTTGTTTGGTTTGGGCAGCACATTAAAGACATCACTCAGCTACATTGGGCACTGTGCCCAACAGCTGGATCAAACAATGACCTGTTTACTTTTCATATGACAGTCCAACATAAAGTGGTACTCAAAAAATTGGAGGACAATAACATAATACCCATAATAGCGCAGCACAACTAAAATACTTTTCATTTTACCATTATGTACCACTCTATGTTGGTCTGTCAAAGAAAATCCCATTGAAATCCATCAAAGCTTGTTGCACCATGACAAAAACTGAAAAATAAGCTTTGTAAAGCAGCGTAATAAGTAAAATTGTGGGCTTGCTGACAACGCTTAATAAACCCCGAGTGTTAGAACGTGCAAATATGGTGGACGGTGAACTCACAGAGAGAAACAGCATTGAGCATGCCAGTGTAAGGCGAAGCGGCCACGCACTGATAGATCATTCCTATCCGGTCCTGCACTGCACCCTTGGTCACATCCATGGCTAGATGGATGACGAAGAAGGCCACGAAGAAACCGTAGATCAGGTTCTGGGACAGACGCATGATCACACCGATCCTGTCTCTGGAGAGGTTTCGGACCGTTCGCCTAAACATAAACACACACACACACACACACACACACACACACACACACACACGTCAAACACAAAACTCGTTATCGCTGTAAAAGGTTCAAGCTGCAATGAAGACGACAGACCTGACCAGAACTCCAAGCTTGGCAACGCAGTTGGGCGACTCTTTGTTTTTAAAGGGGATGGCGGGTTTGTCTGAGATCTGCAGGCTCTGCTCCATTTTGTCCAGCATGTTCTGGTAGATGGCCGACCTCTGGTAGGACGATGTGATCTCGTGCATCCGACTGAAAGTGGCGGCCTCCCTCTCACTGCTGCGCGTGTCCACGGAGGTGAAGTCGACTGTTTGGCATCATATAAGTTTTTATAACGTCTGCTGCTGTACGTGTGCGGTGTTCTGTCACTGTGCTGTATTGCTCTGTGTTATTGATACCATAGATATCAAAAGGGTTGCAGTACTCTGGGCACTCATATCCACACTGGCTGAAGAAATCCACCATTTCCTCCGGCTGACCACAAAACACCAGCTCTCCCCGACTCATGATGGCAATCCTGCTGAACACCTGACGGGTCAACACGCACGAGAACAGATTACCTTCACAGCTAACGTTCATGCAAAAGTATTTCAATGTCTTGATTTTTATTTATTTATTTTTGTTTTTACTTCTTGACGTCAGTGTGCTTTATTGGATTTTATGCGATAGGTCAACAGGAACTTTGTTTTGTCTAAACCTCATGGGAGCAAACATTTGGATGCCCTCTTTGTCTTCATCAGAGTTATTTCTAAATTAGACAAAGGATTTCTGATTTTCAATTTGCTTTTCATCCCAAAACTCACCCTGAAGAGCTCTGAGCGTGGCTGATGGATGGTTACTATGACGATGCGGTTCCTCCTAGCCAGCTCTGCCAGCAGCACCACGATCTGATTGGCCGTCATGCTGTCCAGGCCAGTGGTTGGCTCGTCCAGTAAGATGACCCCTGCAGGAACACCATCCCAGTGACCTCGTCACTGTCACGCACTGAAACACTGGGCACAAGTTAAACAGTGGACACCAACTTCTCCTCACCCAGGCAGAAAACTTTCAACAGCACTTCTTATAAAGTGGCACTTGCAGACCTCTCTGTAGGTGCAACTTAACTTGGGAAGATAAGTGAGTTCACTCTTTTTTTTTTTTTAGTTAATTACTCTAATTAGAACAATTAAAAGATTGCCTCTTTGCATTATGAAAGCAGGGTGGAATTAGTAGATGCTTTAATTGTGAGATTAATTCATTTCCTGGTTGATTGGAGAGGCAGCGAATGGGAACTTCTCATTACTCCGACTGTGACTCTCTGGGAATGTGTGTGTGTTCATGGCCAGTTAATCCTGAATGAGGACTAAGACCCTCAGTCCTCCCTGGAGCACTACAGACCTGATAAAGCGCACCTAGGAGGAGCACACACACACGCACACACGCATACAGAGGTGGGCCTGTGCTCATTCCCTTCATGGTGTGATAACCCGGTCCTTTAATACTCTTCTCAATCACCCCATCCCTTTTTCTGTCCTCTCCTTATCTCAGCACCATTTAGATTCTTTTGTTTTATTCAAGGGGGATTTTGAAACTCTTGGGGTGAGATACGGGTCATATTCATTGAACTCCTGTCATTTCACACTAAAGTTTTGCGCTCCGTCTTGTTTGCATTTTGTAGTTTATGCATTTAGTGCGACTGAAAAACGTAAAAGAAATGCCTGAAATTTTCAAATCTTGTCCTGCTTGCTCGGTTCTCTCTTGTAATTTCCAGATGAATTGTGTCTGTATATTTCATTTAAGATTTGTTTTTTTCTTTTACTGACTAAGCTTTTCTTTTTTTAGTTCAGTTAGAATGACTATTTACTGAATGCAGGAATAATGAAAGAAAGAATCTTTATTAAATAACTTATTCTAAAGTCGTTTTTAGCCTAAGATTACTATACTTTTAAACAATTTGGAAAATCCCAGGTAATTATGTCATGGCTATATAAACTTCCAATAGGTTAATTTACAAAGCCTAAGTTAACTAAAGGTCATAACCACAGTCTATGTGTTTTAAGGCAGTGACTCACTGCTGGTTTATCATCATGGAAAATAAAATAAATGTCCCAAATATTGATAGGAGAATTGAGAGCCTTCAAAACTCATACAGGGAGGACAAAGCCATTACTATCAAAGCAACATTAAAAGTCAGATTAGCTCAGAAACAAAGCTAGCAAGTTAAGCTGACTTCTGTATTAATTTTGTTGCTGTACTAGTTGCTAGTAATTGAAATAGTAACTATTTCAGTTACTGTTTCAATGTAACTTAAATAGTAATACATTTTTAAAATCTCTCTTAGCAGTCCGGTAACACATTTTCTCTACCAACAGCAACTAAAATGTGTAGTTCATTGGTAATCACAGTCTCAGGATAAAGAAGCTAAACTTGCTAAGAAGCTCGGCTTTAGCATTAGCACTGATGCTAAAGTAGCTAAAGTTGGATGCAAGCTTACATTCTTGCTACAAAAGAGTGTTTTCTCTTTTATAGCTCTTAGGACTGTTTTTAAATTTTAGTAAGTTAATGTATTATCAATAATAATGTCCAGATAAACATATCAACTGCTTATTTAGCACAGCTAACAGATAACTGACAAAAATCTTTAGTTAATTATCAAAATGTGATGGAGAATATATTACTGAAACAAACTGGTTAGCCTTGTTGTTATTGAATCATTGTTGAACATTACATTAAAAAAAAAAATGTGTATGGCTTTTTATATCCCCCCCAAGGCCTAGACATTTTTTAGTGAATCATTTCAATGGATCTGAGATTCACAATTTGAAGAATAATGTCCATCTTATGTTTTATTTCATAGTCACGATTTAAACTGGCTGCAGACCTCGGAAAACTTTTTCATGGCTAAAATGTCTGTAGCTGAAACTTACTTGGATCCTGGAGTAACTGGCTGGCGATGGAGACCCGCCGTCTCTCACCGCCAGAGATCCCAGGGAAAATTCGACCTCCAATAACACTGTGCGCCACGTGACTGAGACTCAGCTCGGCCATCACTGCCAACACCTACAGGCAGACCACAGGTCAAGGTCGGCGAGCAGTAATTACCACCGAGATAGACTGATTATCAATGTAAGATATAATTTCGTTTATTAAAGGGGAACTACGTTTTGCTTTTCTCTGGATAAAAATAAAAAAGAAATGCCAGAATATTAGAGTTGATCTCTAACAGGAGCGTACAATCATTAGCGAAACTTCTCTGTTTAGCTTTCTCACAAATTGTGTGAACGTTTTGCTCAAAGCAGAGAAGCCCGTAACAGTGGACAGAATGGAGAAAATCCCCCCAAACCTTTTTCTTGATGGCTTCCACTGAGTGTTTCTGCAGGGCCAGCTGGGCAGTGTAAGTCAGGGTTTCCTCCACTGTCAAATAACTCAGTAAGTTATCACTCTGAAAAACAGACCAAAAAGAAAAAGAAAAAAAAACAATGTTAATTTTAACTTCTGGTAACTTTCAGTGGAAAACATCTAGAGAATACAAAATAAATCAATGTGCATCAACTATATGTCAAATTTGCTCTACATTTTCACATCACGTGCACTTGGATGAACATTTCATGGCTTTTCATGGTTTGATTTTGATCTGATTTATTCATTTCAAACAGTTTTTTTAAACAAGAAAACAAGCAATCAGTAGGACAGAGAAAATATGTGCATATATAACGAGAACAAAATAATTTGTTTACCACCACATTTCTGTTTGAAAAAGGAGCAGGAAGACATGAACACTTATTTAATCCTACCCCTTATCTCAATTTAATGAAATATATTACTTAACGTCTCAATAACGATCAAAATTTTGGAGTTAAAACCGTGTTATAATATTCATGTCCCTGTTCAGGTCCCGAAGAAGGACATTTTTATGGAACAGAATAAACATTTAAAAGTCAACAGATCTGTTCATGATCATTCACATATATTTAAATATTCAAGTTTTCCTATGCAAAGAGCCTTGTTACACACACACACCTACACACACACACACACACACACACACACACACACACACACACACACACACACACACACACACACACACACTTCAAGCAGCCGGACCTGCTTCAATTAACACATGGTGCGCCACCCGGTCCCAGTCCTCCTTATTGTCTCCTCCGAATGACTTTAATATCAGGAGCTCATATCACCTCCTCATCTGCGGCTTAACGGAGGAAGTTAATGACGAAGCTTAGAGAGCAGAAAGCTTTGCTATCAGCGAAGGGAGGGAGACGATATTTGAAACGAAGCAAAGCCCGTTTTTAAAACTACTGTTTTTAATTCAAGCTTTGGACACACATGAGCACCTCTCATTGAGAGATTAGGTGTGTGAGGAGGCTATCAAGGGTCTTAAGTTAATTTCATAAAGAGGGCAGGGCGGCATGTTTGGAGATTTTGCCAAAGTGCGAGTGTCTTTTGTGTTTGTGATCTAAAAGTGGTGGGGCGGTGCAGAATCCTCCTTGGTAAAGTTGCGTAAAAAGTCCCCGAATAAACTCAGCTCTTACTCAGGTAACATGCAGAACCTTTTATTTGATTACATTTCTGAAAATACTTGAGGAAAATCACTAATGCTACAAATATTGGTCCTCCTGGTGATTCTTATTTTACCTTTTAAAGTTATTCAGAGTGTCTGTGAACCACTTTGTTAGTAATTCAACATTTCCTATTTCTAATAAGTCTGTGACACAGAGGTCAATATATACGCACCACTGTTCAAGATCAGAAAAACATGAAAACATGCCCTTCATTTAAAGTAAGTGTGAGCCAAATACAAAATCAGTTAATGGAAAAAAAGATATGTATTATTGGTATTTTAGTGTAATCCGGACAGATTTGACATGTTGTAGTTTATTCTAGTGAACTAACAACAGAGAGAAAATGTTTATGTTTGAGGTTTCCTCTTCCCCAGGCTCGTTTTGAAAAAAAAAAATGCAGGTTCCAGTTTAAATTCAGTCATCAGAAATGGCATGATCTGATTTTTTTGTTGTTTTTACCTGCAAGACATAGGAGAAACAGTCCTGATATTCTTCTCTCTTCAGCTTTCTGCCGTTGATGAAGACCTCACCCAGCAGGGTGCCGGAGCTCCCGATCCGGCCAGCAATGGCATCCAGCAGTGTTGTTTTCCCCGAGCCTTCACGATGCAGAATTAAAACACAATCAAGGACAATCACTACACACACAAATTGACTCATTTGATGCACGACTCGAGCTTATTGGCACAACCAGAGCTGGAGGAATGAACTGCACCCTGTTCAATCCCTCATTTCTGTTCCTGATGTTCAGAAACTGAAAAGGGAACAAGACCGTTTCTCTGTGTTTTAGCGAAGAGATTCCAACTTCCAATTAACCTTATGTGGTAGGAGTTTCATAAATCTCAAGCTAATGCACTGATTAGTTTGACATTTTCTCATTTTAACACATCTCTGTTTAGTTTCAACTACTTTTGGTAGTTTAGCTTTCCTGGAAAACAGGGAAAAACGCATGAAGCCCTCATGACGAGCTGCACGGCAATAAAAGAAGAAGAAGAAGAAGAAACAAAGTATCAGTTTGGGGGTGAAAATGAAAGACAAATGTAGCTTTTTTCCTTCCTCCAAGTGGTCATGTTGTCTTTTCATATTATTAAAAATTGAGATGAAACAGAGCAGCACTTCCCTTACATGACAGCGGAATATAAAAATGACATAATTCCAAGATTACGTTGGAAACTGACTTTGAGTTTGTCTAATTTTTTTTCCAGATCTGATGGGGTGGGTGGGGGGGAGCAGCTATGACAACACTTTACTCTTTCGACCTGCGTTACGAACCTGAATTACCCAGAATGCCCATGATCTGCCCGCTGTCTACGTGGAAAGAGACGTCGTTGAGGATCTGACGGGTCCATCTCTTCCTGCAGGAGGGCAAGTCCCACCACTGTCCAACACGCTCACTAAAGTAAACACATAGAGACATGCATGAGCCACAGGCTAACACTACAATTTGTCTGCTGTTTATAAAATTTGGGAAAATTATTCTTGTGATTTTAATCTGAAAGAACCTGCACATATTCTGTTTTTTTTTTTTTTTTGTCCAAACGCAAAAAACCGTCTGCATGCAGCGTTTACCTGACAGTGTAGGAAATGTTTCTGACACCGAGACAACAGGACGGCTCCGACCTCCCCTCTCCGCCGCCTTCCCTCCACACATCCCTCTTCGCCTCGGACACGAACTTGAACGACCCTTCGGCTTCCGTCTCATTTCGTGGCTCTGCCGCCTCCAGGGAATAAAATCGGTTCATGTCTCCGATCCAACTCCGGCTCCGAGACGACAACCGGACATCGATCTGTTAATAGCCCTGACTGTGTTTCTGTGCAGCTGTGTCAGTGGTGTCCCTCGGAACCATAAAAAAAAAAAAAACGGTTAATGCCTGTTATCTCTGAGAACTTTGATCTGGAGTTGTGCAAAAAAAGGGGGAGGAAAAAAACAAAAAAAAAACTCAGAGAGGTTAAGTCCATCCACAGACTCCAAGTCACTCCACAGATCTCACATCATGAAGCTACTAACACGAAAGCAATAAGTTGCGGGACGAAGCGGCCGAAGCACTGACACGACATGAACTTGGATGACTTGAGAAAGAAGGAGCTTTCAGAGGAGATCTTCAGCTGGACTGGAGTTTAACAGGAAAAAAAAAGAAAAGCTAAGCTTGCTTCATCATGGACACAGAAATCGGCCTGAGACACATAAACAGCTTTTCACAGGTCAGTCAGGACAGCAAAATCCAATCTTTCTCTTAAAATTAAATTTAATCCCAAATTTGATGTTGATTTACTTCCCAATCCTATTCGGTTTGGTTTCCTTCTAACTATTGATCAAAAGTGTTTTAAGTAAGAGCACCTTTAGCTTTATTTTGTTTGAATTATTAATCAACAATCTACTTGAATCCTCTGGGCCTGGAAGCTCTGGTTATCTGCTCAAACGTCACATATTGTTCAGATCTTTGCAGTTCTCTATTTACTATTCAACACTTGATTATAAACGGCTTAAATATTGGTAGGTTGACTTCTGGCCCACAGGAGGCCTTTAGCAACTATTTACACAAAGACACAAACAGATGCATGCGAAAAGCACACAGAATATGTGTACCGTACTCAAGCTGAAACGCACAACAGCTAGAAGGCTGTCAGATTTTAATTAAACAACAGGAACTGATCTTTGCACGTATAAGTTGAGAAACATTGAGAAGATGAAATAGAAATCTATTTAGACGATTGAAATTTTGCAAAAAAAATAAACAAGGAAAACTAGGGAAAGTGAAATTTAAAGAGTCGTGTCTGCTTCTTTACACACTAGTGGCATAGATTTAAAAAATGTATATTTATATTTACATATGTGTGCGAATCTGTGGGTTAACGTGAGTTGCCTGCTTTGTGACAGCACACGGACACAGAGTTGTTCTCGTCTGAAGAGGACAGCAGTCTCTACTTCACCTACAGCGGAGAGTGCAATGAGCTGGAAGTCACCAACTTGCACTACGAGGTTCGCTTCTTAAACCGTTTTCACCTTTTCATCGATGCATGTCGTCTGGGCTCTTGAATATGTCTAAATCCTTGCTTTGTTTTGTTGTTGTTGTTTTTTTTTTTTCTTGTCCAGGTGGACACATCGGCTCAGATTCCCTGGTATGAGAAATTGTCCGAGTTCAAGTTGCCGTGGGAGGTGAAAGGGAACAAGCAGACGGCCATCAACAACCTGAGCCTGCGAGTCCGCAGCGGTCAGATGCTGGCGGTCATCGGCAGCTCAGGTGAGGCAGCGACACGCTGGGATTTGAAATCATTTTTCTAACTGCAGCACAGACTGCAAGGCCTTTTTGTTGTTTATTCCGCCTTTCTGCCAGAGCTGCAACCCTGAGGCACCATGTAGTGTAGCAGGTTATTAATTAGAAACACAAGCTGCTTAAATTACACTTTGTAGTTTCTTTCTCTTTCTGATTTAATGATCTTGTTTGAACTAAATTTTCTTCACCTGGAGTTATCCTGTTCTGCGTTTCAAAAGTTGGTGAATAAACAAAAAAATAAAAATCATTAAAAAAAAGTCATCAGTCCATGTAATTTTTAATGTGATTTATTGGTATTTTTCTATGCTTAAAAAAACAACTACATTTAATTTGTTTTCATTTCTATTAGTCAGTCACATTAGAAAAAAAAAATTGTACTTAACTGTGCTGTGCATATCTCAGGTTTTGTACCCGTCAGTGTGTTTTATTGAGATTTTAATGATAGACCAACACAAAGTACTTCATAATTATGAAATGGTGTAAAAATAAGACATGTTTTTTTTCTTTTTTTGAAGTGGAGTTAAATATGGGGCAATCCTGGAAATGGAAGGAATGGGGCAGAGTTTTTGTTTCCCAGTTAAAGTTCAGATATAAATCCAGTTGAGAATCTTAAATCTGATGTTCACAAACACTTTCTGTGCAATCTGACTGAGCCTGAGCTACTTTGCAGAGAACAGAGAAAACGTCAGGTTTTAGACTTTAATTGGGGAAAAAAAGAAGAAAATATTGTATCTAGAATGTTGATCAGCCTCTGGACGTGCTTATCAAGTAGGAAGAAACCCAAAAATAATTTACAGGATTAATTGTAGCAAAGGTGGTTCTAAGAAGTATCGAGTCACGGTAGCTGACTGCAAATCCATGCCACACTTTTCAGATTTTCAACTGTAAAATAAAAAAAAAAAAAAAAAGTAGAAAGACACAGCTCCTTTTTCTTTCACTTCACAGTTATGAGCTACTGTCTGTTGGCCGGTCACACAAAATCCAAATAAAACACATTAAAGTTTGTCGTGAGATGGGGGGAAAAAACAAAAAAAAAAACTCATTATGTAAGAAATGCAGTCAAAGATACTTTGGCAACAACTTTTTTTTCTAGCTTAACCCCAGTTGAAGGTTTTGAGTAGCATATTTCCTTTCTGCGCTCTTACTGCGGCGTGTTTCACACACTTCCTCCCCTCCAAGGCTGTGGGAAGACCTCCCTGCTGGACATCATAACTTGCCGGGACGAGGGCGGCAGAATGACCTCCGGTCACGTCCTGATTAACGGGAAGCCCAACACGCCGCAGCTGGTGAAGAAGAGCATCGCTCACGTTCGCCAGGACGACCGGCTCCTCCCTCACCTCACCGTGCGGGAGACCCTCTGCTTCGTGGCCAAGCTGAGACTCCCCTCCCACTTCTCTCAGGCCCAGAGGGACCAGAGGGTGAGCCGGGTCGCTTCACGTCTTCACCTGAAGTACGTGACGGGGAAGGCGGGCCGTGTCTAATGAGGAAACTGTGACTCCTGCTGCGGCAGGTGGATGATGTCATTGCAGAGCTGCGGCTGCGGCAGTGTGCGCACACCAGGGTGGGGAACGACTACGTGAGGGGGGTTTCTGGAGGAGAGAGGAGGAGAGTCAGTATCGCTGTTCAGCTTCTCTGGAACCCTGGTGAGAGAAACCAAACCTTAAACATCTTATTAAACGCTCTGGTTTTCTGTTTAACCTTTATTTAAAGCACAAAAATGTCTCTTTTTTTTCTTTCTTTCTTCTTCTTATTAAATTTTGCTGCAGTAGACATTGTTTCAGCCGGCATTTATTTTTCTGTGTGTTTACAGAGGGTTTACAGGCTGTGACTTTTACTTCACAGTGGAAACACTTTCCAAGGATTCAAACTGATGTTAATAGACCAGAGTTTATCTTTTTTTTTTCTCTCTCTCTCAAAATAAAATTTTAGTTTCAAGAGCTACATTCAATATTTCAGGCATAAGTTACTTCAGCAGTAAGAGTTTTTTTCCCCAGATAAACACAGTCTATACATATTAAATATGTTGATAAAACATCAAACTGGTGAAAGTGCTGCTGTGTTTTGACTTCATATGTTCACTTTGAAAAAGTCCGTTTATTAAAACTAAATTAAGTTAGTGTAAATAATTGAGATGTAAAACACTTTTGTTAAATTTGTAATTATTTACTGACGAAGTGTGAAGATTTGTTGTTGTTGTTAGGGCTGCAGGTGGTGGGTAGTGTAGACTTAAAGGTTACTGAGGGTTCCCCTTTAGGGTCAAGGGTCAGGGTAGAGGCGAGGCTAAGACCTTGTTGTCATACTCAAATAAATGTATCTTGTATCTGCACTAACGGTCACTGCAGAGGGATGTGATCTTAAAAGTTTTCTTTGGAAGCTTAAAAAAAAAAAAGAAACATCCATTCATGAAAAAAAAATATTTTAACGCCCCCAAAGCTTTTAGCCCTGAGCTACTGCCTCTTTAAGACCCTTCCTGAAACCCAGGAAAAAAAGGGACACAAACCAACAGAGTGGTGCCACTTTTTACAGACACTGATTGCATTTCTTTTTTCGTTCAGGTATTTTAATCCTGGATGAGCCCACCTCGGGTCTGGACAGTTTCACGGCCCACAACCTGGTCATAACCCTGTCCCGCCTCGCCAAGGGGAACCGCCTGATCCTGCTGTCGGTCCACCAGCCTCGGTCAGACATCTTCCAGCTCTTTGACCTCGTCGTCCTGCTTTCTTCTGGCTCGGCCGTCTACTTCGGTGCAGCGCGCGACATGGTTCCTTACTTCACCGCTCTTGGGCACCCCTGCCCACGGTACTGCAACCCCTCCGACTTCTATGGTCAGTCTGAGCGTCAAAACTTCACTCGTTGGGCTTTTTAAAAAAATTTTTTTATCATAACTTGTAATCAGAAATGTAGTGGGAATATTTCCAATGGGTCTGTTTTTGTCCAGTTGATCTGATCAGTATCGACCGGCGCAGTCCTGAGCGTGAGGCCGAGTGTTTGGAGCGGTCCAGACTTTTGTCCGAGCAGTTCAAGGAAAAGGTTCAAGACATCGACGACCACATGTGGAAACCAGCTGAAACCAGCGCTGCGTACATAGAGAGGTAGGCACGCTTTTATCTGGGAAACGTAGGGCTGTAGCTTAACGGAACAAACTCTGGGTCATTCTGCATTTATTATTTTCTATTTGTCCTCCCCGGCGTTTCGAGTCAGAACCAGCTTTGTGGTAGCAGTTCTCTTTGGCAGGGCTGGTCCTAACTTGATTGGTGCCCTGGGCCTGCGTGCTCCACCACGACATCATGTAGATCACCATGCATCGCCATGGATACACTCAAAATTTATTTTAATATTTACATTTCAAAACATGTGAGAGAAAGAAGAATGATACTTTAAACACACATAGCAAGGCACAAACATGCCGTATGCAATGCAGTTAAAAAGTACACAATACAAATACAAAACAATAAATACGGTAGAAAATAAATACAAGTAAAATAAATTGCGTCGTCAGTCAAACGTTTACATCATTATTTGTACTACAGTTGCATTTTGATCAAGGCAAATTTCACTGCTCGACTGTCAAATTAACATCTATATTGTACTTTTAAAGAAGACAGTTTACACTGCTGTACTTCAACACATATTCATTTGCACAACCGTTATAAAAAAAGTCCCGTGCTTTGTACAATAATTACTTCTCAATAAGGTACAGATTTAACTGCAAAACTGTGTATTAGTGTGGCAGCTGATGCCGCCCTGCAGGAGAAGCCGCCTTGGGCGTCTGCCCACTTCGCCCCTACCAGAAACCGCTGCTGCTCCCCGGACGTGTTTTAAGGCTTTAAAAGATGGATGTCTTTCCAACATAACCTTGGTGTCCTCTGCAGCGCTCAGCAGCCGAGCAGACACAGAGAAGAAGTGGTTAATATTTCCAGAGATCGTAACGAGCTGCCCGGTGAGCTGCAGCAGTTTACCACCCTCATCAGGTGAGGCGACGCATCCCAGAATCCCCGGGAGGAGGAGGGGAGGGGGAAAGGGGAACAACCAGACACTAACCGCCGCTCTACCCTCAGGCGCCACATGTACAACGACTTCAGAGACCTGGTGTCCCTGTTGGTCCGAGGCTTCGAGTCCCTGCTCATGTCCCTGCTGGTCGGATGTTTGTACTACGGGGCCGGAGAGGAGCGGCTGAACATTCAGGACACGGTGGCCCTCCTCTACATGATCGGGGCCCTCACGCCGTTCGCTGTGGTGCTGGACGTCATAGCTAAATGTAAGCAAGCATGTGGATCCCTCACTTAAAACGTAAAGTCACATTTCACCTTTCAAATGATGCGCTAAAAGCGACAGGAAGCTGGGTGGTCTTGGGTTTAAACGGTTTTATTTTAGTGTTTTAAAGCACAAAATGTTACAAGAAAAACTTTCAGTTTAATAAAGACAGAGGGAATGTTTATTGCTTTTACTTTCAGCAGCATTCCTTAATTTTTCTTCACAATCTACCCAGAAATCTTACTAATAGATCTTTGCCTTGAAGATTGTTGAAAACAACTTTGTGATTTTAAATTGGCATTTTTTTTCCTGCTTTGATGAATGAAAACTTACTATAATTAGCTAATTATTAAATTCTGGGGTTGATGTTTAATTTATCTAATTTTTCTGATGTGATGCAATTAAACAATAGTGGGATTATTATCATTTCACAGAACTGAAAACTTTTATTCAATGTTTAGCAAATTTACTTGTTTACACAAACAACACAGAGAGGCGTCTTTCCGAGATAAGCAACATGTTTTCTATAAAAAATGTTTTCTTAAAGCTCAGAAATCAAGTTAAACAATAATATTGATTTTTGAACCGCTTAAAGTAATCATTGCCACTTTTTGACAAGAATTTTTAAAGATAAAATTAATGAAATTTTTTAAAAGACTCATCACTTTTATGAAAACTTATCCTAGACCGCCTTTATTTCTCAAATTATTACTTTACAATTTTTCAACTGAAAGGAATAGAAGAGCTAGGAAGGCAGTTTAAAACTTAATTAATTTTAGAAAAATTTGGTGGAAATCTTCTCCCTTTTAGCTCCTGGTGTAATTTAACCATGGTTAAAAAAAATCAAACAAAAAAACAAAACAATCTGCTTCCACTTTTGTTCACACTTACATAGAAACATCTAACATCTCAACCAGACCCGCCATCTCATCTCACTAATCGGCCAGAACAAGAAAGAAAACTGAAGAATAGTAAACAAAACAAATAACTGATACTAAATATATTTTTAAAAAATCACATTTGCTTATGTCTTCGGGAGAAGACATAAGCAGACATAGTGTTTATTTGAATACATCATGAGTGGGATTAATTCATATCTTAATCTAGTTTAAAACGAAGAAAAAAAAAACAAAACTTGAAACTCTGACCTGTAGCCTGACTGAGTGACTCCCTGCAGGTCACACAGAGCGGGCCATGCTGTACCACGAGCTGGAGGACGGCATGTACTCCGTTACCTCGTACTTCTTTGCCAAGGTAAACCTCACGCAGCCGTGAAGAGATGCCCCCTCTCTCCTGCAGGGGTCACTGTTGCTCCACGAGCGCTTCATCCCGTTGCAGTGCTGGAATGTGAAACGAGAGCTACTGTACCCGAGCCAGGATCAACACTTCCATGTGTCCATGTGTATATATACATATTATCCCCTACCTTTCAGAGTATTGTATGTATTTACTGAACAGACTGTCTGCTGTCCTCCAGGTGCTGGGGGAGCTGCCAGAGCACTGTGTGTTTACCCTGGTCTACGGTTTGCCCATCTACTGGTTAGCGGGTCTTAACCAGGCTCCGGACCGCTTCCTGCTCTTCTTTCTGCTGGTGTGGCTGATGGTCTACGGCAGCCGAGCCATGGCTCTGTTTGTGGCCGCCGCGTTGCCCACCCTGCAGACGTCCGCCTTCATGGGCAACGCCTTGTTCACCGTCTTCTACCTGACCGGAGGCTTCGTCATCAGCCTGGAGAACATGTGGCTGGGTGAGGAAGAGGCGGCAGAATCGTTGTCGTGTCGGGATGTTTACGTGATGAAATGTGTGCGATGATGTTTGTTTCTCCTCTCCAGTGGCCTCGTGGCTCTCGTACGCCTCGTTCATGCGTTGGGGCTTCGATGGGATGCTGCAGGTGCAGTTCAGGGGCAATAAGTACCCGGTCACCATAGGAAACTTCACCTTCAACATTGATGGGATACATGTGAGTGGGAACGCCGCCGCATTCAAACTGTGCGCTTAAGATGACGATGCAAAGAAAATTATGGACAACCCCCACCGTCCTTTTCGTGGAGACCGTCTTGGGAAAACAATGTCTTCAGTCAGAGGCTGCTTCAAATTGACTGTAACACAGACCTCTACAGGACATATTTCCTGCCAACAACCGTCGCTGCCTACAATAACTCTTTGACAAATTTGAATTAACACGAGTTACAACAACGTTTTATTTCCCTTTGGGATCAATAAAGTATTTTTGAATTTGAATTTACAGCTTTGGAGCAAAACTGCTGACTCAGACTCATAGGGCTGGCTGAAACGGACCGAAACAGTTCTTATTGTCACAAAAGTGACAATAATAACTGTTTATTACTTTTCTTTTAAGTAACTGTATGGCAGTGATGGCATGACGCATCATTCGACGCCCCACAAACAAACGCTGCTCTTGAAAAACACTCCCATCGTAAAACGATTCTTCAGGATTCCAGTCGCATAAAGGAGTGATCCGAGTCACTAAACTGTTCACAGTAACTGCATTTAATCATATTTACAAATTAATTAATATTTATCTATACTTTTATTGAGCAGAGTAGAAAACTCTTAAAGTCAAAAATTCAGATTTGTCATAACGATAAATCTAAATTGTCACGATAAGTGATAAACGATACGATAAGTGCCCACCGCTGCATTTACAATCAAAGCCTCTTAGCAGACAGACGACGATGAGCTTTGAAAGTTCAGAATAAGTGGATGAAGTCGTGTGTTTGTCCTGCAGGTGGTGGAGGCCATGAAACTGAACCAGTACCCCCTGTTCTCCTGCTACCTGGTGCTGGTGGCCGTGTGCTTCGGCTTCATGGTGCTCTATTACGTCTGCCTGAAATTCATCAAGCAGAAGTCCAGCCAGGACTGGTGAAAACAGAGACGTCACACTTTTTTTTCCCCCACTTACTCCACATAGGATTTTTTTTTTTGTGAAAGTAGACAGATGTTCGACTGGTTCGACACAGAACATTCAGGGTTATGCTGTTATTGTTTCATGTCTGGGTGCTAACGTTGAGAGGAAAAAGTTTTGCTTTGAAATTTTCAGAACAGTGTTTGAAATCTTGGATTTGGATAATCCTGTATGGTTATTCGAGCAGCTTCTGTTTCTGCTTCCTGCTGTGAGATAAACGAGTTGTTTCTGTACCACTGTGTGCTGCTGGATGGCAGCAGAGTACCGCAACGACATCCAGATTTACTTTTGCTTTTCCTCCCCTTCTGGAGCGCTACCTTGGCAGATATCCCATCTGCAGCTTTTGCTTGTTTCATTTTCTAAAACAGCTTTGTTTGTTTTGGTTTTGTTTTTTTTGTTTATGGGAGCTTTTTAAGCTTACTGTAACAATGCGTGTCGATATGTAGGGCAATAAAAGCTTGTCTAGCGTAGATTTCCTCAAGTCACCCTAAAAACTTGTAAGTTTTGTGTAGTTATGTAATATGTACGCTTTTGCACTGGTGCAAAGGCTAAAAAGTTGAATGTTAAGCCAACAACTGCAGTTTGAGTCCAAATTAAGAATTAAATCAAATTGCTCAACTGAAGTGTGTGTGTGTGTATATTTGTGTGGGGAAACATCTGCAGCATCTATCCTCTTAAAAGATGTCCTGGATGACATTAGGTAACGATTTTTTTTTTTACATTTGCTCTTAATGACATCAAGCAGCCCAAGATCTTCTCTGGAAACAGCAGGTTGTGTTATCTAACGCCTGCCCTTTGATAGCACCAACAACTTAAATGACGTGAAACTAAAATATGCGAGGGCGGAGCAAAGAGGGCCGAGCAGAGAGAAGACGGGTCAGAGTGCGCGAGGCGGCTTCAGTCAGTCCGGCAAAGAGAGGTGAAGAAAGGTCATCGAAAGCAGGACGTTTTCCAAACTTTTAGAAGCTCTGAGAATTATAAAAACAACACACAAGGTAATTTGTTTATGAATTTGTCAGGAATTTCCTGATGCAGACAGTCCTGTAGCCTCTTGCAGCAGACAGCGTCCCAAAGAGGCACCAACTTTTTGTTAGCTTGAGCTAAAACGGATCAGCCAGAGGAACACTTCAAAAAATATTCAGTTAAATAAAGAACTGAGAATCAACAGGGACTTTAATTTGTGTTTCTGGTGTCGGACAAAAGCTGAGGTGTTACTGGGTGACGTGTCGAAATCAGCTGTTTATGGCACCTAGTGACAAGTTGGGCAAAGATGGAAGCACGCTGTCCAAACATGTCAGCTGTGTGTTTATAGACAAAAAAAAAATGTGTCTAATAAAAGAACGTAAAAGACTCTAAGCTCTTGAGTATGGAAAAAGTACTAACATCCATGAATAATTAATTTTTGGGTTAATCTGACCAATCTATATTCTCCCAGCATTTTCAAAATCTTGTTTAACGGTTTAGGAAACTTAAAAGTAACGTCAACATGAGTTTCCTTCAGCAGTGGAGTCTTGCGTGGTGAGTGAGAACACAGCTGGGTTGAGTCCAGATCTTCATGAAGATTTCCAAAAGT
Source organism: Poecilia latipinna (assembly GCF_001443285.1). NCBI lineage: Eukaryota > Metazoa > Chordata > Actinopteri > Cyprinodontiformes > Poeciliidae > Poecilia > Poecilia latipinna. The sequence goes on along the minus strand of NW_015112649.1, from coordinate 481,022 downwards.
TCTTTTCTCTTGGATTAATAATTCTCTTCACTCTCTCAATACATTTAATTTTTTCTCCAGTTAGTCCATTTAATTTTTTTTATATACTTTATGGAGAGAAACAGTTAAATTTCTTTGTATGTGTGGAATGGACGGGGTGTCGCAGTCGTGCTGAGAATTTTGTTAATTGCAGCTATTGAAATATATTTACTCAAATATTCTTAGATACAAATCTATATATTTATATCAGATCATATTTTAAAAAGGTTTTGCAAGTTTTGTGACCTCAACTTCAGTTCGTAGGTTAAATACACAGAAATGTGTAAAAATCTTCAGTGTTTTCCACTGAGCCAGACCAAAAAACAAAAGTTATAAAAGTAAAAAAATCCATTCCAAAACAGACTCAATTCACCCCTCATCATTTATTAGCATAAATACTTCTGTACATTCAACATTTTAATTAACCTTAAAGTCATGACAGCAGACAGAGGCTAAAACAGTTGCAACACATTTTTCCACAGTTTTTTTTTTCCAACAACTTATAAAAAAGAAAAACAAGAAAAAAAAAAGACAACTAAATGGTGGGATTGGTTCCGCGGTACGGGAAGACGGCGGTGACGCTATTCCTTGGCAGAGGCTTCCTTTCTCAATTTCTCTGCGTAAAACTTGAAGGTCTCCTGGAAAAGGTAAAAAGAGAAATAAAGTCAGACGAGTGAATAATCACAAAAAATAAGCAGAGTGTTTTTGTTTCGATTTTTTTTGCATCTTTGATAAAGAAGGCGGTGTGGCCCTCCTGGGTCGGACTGAACAGCCTCCAGCCTCCAACCAGGTTGTCTCGTTTCATCTTTAAATCCCCATTAATACACAAATCAGGGATTTGTAGCTCGCTCCCCAAACGCACACTTCCGTTCTTTTGCCTCTTGTTCCTGGATAATTAATCAGTGTTTTGATCCAAACAGAGTGTTGTGTTTTTTTTATTTTTTTACAGCAGTCGGGGGAACGAAGGTGAGCGTTTTTCTGCAGATTATGGCTGCTCCCAACAACGGCGCCTTCGCTCGCTAATGCGGTAATTAATGCTGATAAACGGCTGCGCTGGATGTAAACAGAGAGAGTGATCTTGGCAGAGTTTCAGAAACTTATAGCAAATCATTGTTTGCTTTTGGTCGGGTTTTTTCCACAACAGAAGACAAGTTACTCAAACCTTGATACGGAGAAGTTATAGAGGAGGGTTTCTTTTGTTTTTTTTTTACCTATTTGTAGAAACTTCTAAAGAGTATAAATATTCACCTTTCCCTCTCCTTGCCACTCTCCCCGTCTCCTGTGCTTATACAGCCAGGCCTCTCTTAGCTACGCTGACACTCTGAATTATGCAGCAGCTCCTCCACCTTCATCTCTTTCTCCTTCTATCTTGGTGCTGCAGGTGAGTGATGGGGAGGTAAGAGTCGGCGGCTCTTGGGTCCACACATCAAATGCTGCTGAAACGTCTATTTCTGTGTGGCGCGGCGACCGCCAGCTGCAGGTCTGCTTCTTCACGTTACAGGAGCGGGCCCCGGCTCGAAGCTATTCGAGGCGCGTTTCCGAAAATGTTCACGAGAATCAGCGGTTAAACAGAAGTAAAAGTGAGCTGCAAAGCTCTTCTAGCTCTCTATTCTATCCCCTAAACTCCACATCTGCAGGTTATTTCCCCCTGCCCTCATAAATGAAATCAGAGGCAATTCATGCAAACAGTTTGATTGTTTTTCTTTTGTTTGAATCAAACATGTCCCATGTTTTGCTGTTCTGGTTTGGATCAGCTCCTTGTTCACTCACGGGGGGCTCGGGGAAGGGCGCGGTCTCTCCCTCCTCGCGGTAGAGCACAGCCAGCCGTTTGAGGAACAGATCGTCGGGGACGACGCCCTCACTCTGCATCTGTTCGTACAGAGCCTTGGCCGACCGCAGGTCTTTATCCAGAGCTGCCAAATGAAAGAGAGAGAGAGTGAGGCGGAGGGAGAAACAGACAGATGAGAAGGAAGTTGGCTAATAGAAGTAAAACATGACAAAAGATGTAAGCAAATAGAAACGATTTAGTTTTTCTTTCACCCAGAGATGACAACCCTTAACATTACATTCATTTATGCATTTGAATGGCCTAGTCAAAGTCCAGGCCTCAACTAAGCATATGTGGCAAGACATAATTTTTGCAAGAAAGCAAAACTTTTAGTTTAAACATAAATTGGAACGGATTCCGCAGAAGACGAGCAACGAATGGTGGCTCTATGAAATACAGACTCGAGGAGATGAGCAGAAATTAGTGCCGCTGCTTTTACATTTTTTGTTGGTCAAAATTAAAATTAAAATCGTATTTTCTTTATTTGTAATGTGGCAAAATGCGAAAAGGCTCAAGCGGCAGAACTACCTGTGGACGCCTCACATGAGTTTGCTACACATCACCGATTCCTCTAAGATGTGGAAGATGCTATGGGGAACTTTCCTCCAAAATGAGGAATATAAAAACATCTAAAAATATACATATTATATATGTAAATTTGTAAAGTTATGGGAAATGACAGAGGAAAAGGAAATATGTGGGGGAAGAGGTTAGCACATGTTTAATTTAGCATGCTAAGCTAACCATAGGGCTAACTGATTAGCTGCGTTTTAAACACTGAACTTGTGCCTGACCCCGTTCACCTGGTCTTACCGTGACACTTCATCAGGTACGAGTACACAAACTTCTTCTCTGCAAAGTCCGGAACCAGACTCAGCAGGTTCTTGATCTTACTGGCCTGCAAACGGAAAGATTGCATTTACAAAATGAGCCATGACTCGTTCACGCCACTTTTTCTGCTTCCAACAGTAAAAAAATAATAAAAATAAAAAATAGAATACATCAACCAAAATTTGCTTTTCCAAGTTACATTACTGTATTTTCATTCTATATCTTGAATTTTACTTGTACCTGGAAGAACTGGATGTGAAAATCTTACTTTAAATAGCAATTATAAGATTTATGCCTAAGATTTTGCTCAGAATGACAGATGTGATTCTGAGATGTTTAAGGTCCATTTGGACCATTTCATCAGTTTAGCATCTCTTAAGTATCCTTGGAAAAAGAAAAGCATTTTAGGAGAATTTCTTTGCTTTTTAAGGCTGAAAATAGTTTGAAGAGTATGAACACTCAAAATCATATTATAATGGAATATTATGGAATCTGGGATTTGGGAATGAAGGGGATTTATTGAACAAAATACACAGTTCCTGCACAATTATTACTTTTCCAGGCTCAGTTTTTTTTAACAACATTGTTGACACCTGAACAGTGTTACATAGTATCCATATTTTCACTCATATGGATAATATGTGAGTGATACTCACTCATTGTTCTACCAATAAACAACAAAACGCTAAATTTAGCTTTTGATTTTTAGAGAACGGTCAAAGGTCATTTCAACTCTGTAGCATGTATGAACTTCTAAAAAATAAAGAATATTCTCTGAAACCTAGTTTTTTTTTTTGAAGCTTTGATATCCATGCTGTTTTATACATATAAAAAAATCCCAAAATGAGCAAACAAAAGTAAAACACAAATACTTGAAAGCTAACATCCATGAGGAACGCCATCATCAGACTGTACCTGTCCTGGACTCTGGGCCGCGTAGGACACGTAGGACAGCAACATCTCCTTCTGTTCGGCCAGAACGTTGAAGCGCTGCGGCGAGACGAGACAGGAAGTGAGACGTGAGTTTGATCCGTTTCCACTCACTGAGGTCAAGACGACTCTCCAGCCTGTGATCCTCACTTTGGTTCAGAGCGTAAACTCTGATGCTCTCCTGCATATTCAGACCAGCACTGATGGTAACGCTCAGGTTAAAGGATGACGGCTCTGATAACTCCTCGTTTCTTTGTGAATGTACATGTTCTCGTCGGAAAGCGTCATTATCACCACTTAGTTCCATTTAAAGCCATTTCTAACGAATCTGTAAATGGAAATATGGGCTCAGATGGGCTGTTCATCCCAGGATTGTCTCCTGCTCAGCTTTAAAACTTGAAAATAAAAAGCTTATGAGCAGAGAAAGTGATTTAGAGTACTTCTTAGAATCTATGTAAGTAATCAGAGTTTGTTTTATTTTTGTTTTTTACATGCAGAAGTTCCAAGCTGGAAGCTTTGTAGTGCATTTCTCCTATACGGCAACAAAGTCTATTATCAAACATGTATAGCACTTAAAGGTGATCTATTATGTTTCCTTGAACGGACTACGCAAAACATATTCATTACATTTTTGCACTAAATTATTCTTAGTTAATGAGATTTCAGTCAGATCAGTTCTGCCTATTTTGAGTTTTAGGGTCTCCTTTCACTTTAAATCCAAATAAGCTGCTGCTGGCTCCTCCCCCTAACTCAGCGTTTACACGCGCACATGAAAATGGCTGCAAACAGAGGCGGCATTATATATACAGCCATGCATAATTGAAAAGCAGAAGTGGAGCCTCCTGCACAACCAACAAGATTCCAGTAAGTGGTTTCTGGATTGTAAGTCAACAACAAAACTCTTGTCTTTTCCAGCAGCCATTGTGCATACAGTGGTAAAACCAGCTGACCAAACGTGCTGGAGCTCCACTAGGGTTGCTAGGTAACAGCATGCGAGTTTTGAAACTGCTCATTTTCCAGACACCAAACATGTACATTTTTTTAAGCACTTGTGTTGTTTTTAGAATCAGTAGAGAACCAAATGAAAGTATTAAAATGCACAACAGCTCCCCTTTAGCTCTGCACAGCCTCACATATTACATACTGATAACAGTCTGAAGCTAGAAACGTGCCTCACAAGGGAGGACAACAGAGAGTTGTATGTTTGAGTCCTTCTGTCTTTAATGTGTGAGGAGGAGATGCATTAACATCGCCAGCTGAACATCAGAGAGGTCTGATTACAAGCCAGTCGTAAACTAACGAGCTTCACTCCTCCGATTCGTGCAGAATTAAAAGCGAGTGGCCTGCAAGGCTTTTAGCAGCGCAGCACACACACACATGCACACACCCAGCAACAGTCTTCAGGAGTCACTAAAGTGGCAGGACAGCTTTGGTACAATTAGGCAATTAGACCAAGACTGCATCTGAACACATTGCTTCAGTTTCCCCCTCTCCTCCCTCCAGTCATTTTCTCTCTCCCTTGTCACGTCTCTCTCTCTCTCTCAGCAGCGACTCTTTAACAGAGCGGACCCCGCTCCGCTCACATGTTGCCTAAAAGCCCGGTGTATCCTGGGAATCCTCCCTTCCTCCTGCTAAACGACCCATTCCAGCACATGCAGGCGCGCGAGCCGCCGCAGACGGGTTCGTTAAGCGCCGCGTCGACGCTTAATGACCGACTCCATCCCCCGCCGACCTCACCTCCTTCTCTCCTGATAGCCTCGGCGTCATTACGGGCCGCTCGCCTACTTAAAAGCTTTTCGGAGTTTTGCTCCTGCTTCACTTGAGATGGGATGGAGGAATTGAGCGGCTACCCTCCAGTGACCCGGGAGGAGCGGCTCAGAGAGTAAGGGAGGAAAGGGGCGGAGGGGGGACAGGAAGGCAAAATGCGGCACACCGGCTTATTTCGGGTCTCGACGGCAAAGTTTAAACTCAAACTTTGCCTGCAGACACGAGCGGGAGGACGTGTTCTACATCAGTCTTTACAGGGCGGTTTGTCCCAGAAACACAAAGTTCATGTTTTAATCAGTAACTTAAATGCGAACTGAAATGTTAACATCCGTCACTTAATATTTACAACAAAAACTTATCAAAAGCCACTGCTAACTCACGGGTAGCTCACACTAAAAAGGGCCAGGTGCAAATTTGTCTCGTTTTACCCAGGAAATAACTCATTTAACTGGAAATACTGACTTATAGAGATGAAAATATATGTGTTAAATAAGCAATATTTCTGCCCTACAGTTTAAGCTATTAGTTGACAATCAGGTCAAGGATGACCAACCTCAGGTCGGCCTAGTTTGTTTTAAGGAAGGTACCAGGAAAATGCCAGGATGTGTTTACAGGTATTACAAATATTAAACCACTAAGATGATCAAAGGGGAGAAGTAAACTTTAAAAGTTGTAAAAAAAAAAAAAATTTAAAAAAACGTATGCGACTTTCTTTCCACAACAGACGTGTCTGATTTCTGTGTTTTCCTCTTTAATTTTCTTTATGTTGTGAAAATGAGAAGTTATTGACCCACTTTTCCAAATGCTGAACAGTCTGACACTAGATTAACTGTTTGACTCCAGATTACAATAAAATGCTGGAAGAAAATGCTGTGAATTTACTCTGTAGGACAGCAGTAAACAATATTTGTTGGGTTTGTTGTTTATTTCTGGGGTAAACAGGGGAAATAAACACTAGTCTCCATGACAACCGCTCCTTTCCCACATTTCATCCACTTAGGTGCTATATATTCTTATGTCTTTATGTCGCCAACTACAGCGAGAAGTCGCTGAGCTGCTAATGTGGTAAATAAGTAAAACGGACCAATTTAAGACCACAGGTCTCAGTGGGAGGAAAGTGGGCAAAGCTTTTCCTCACAGAAATGTGAATCAGGATAAATAACTCAGTGATCGTCTCTTTCCTCCTCTTTGATGTCATAATTTAAATGTATCCATAAGCAGGGTGGTCAAATGGAGGGTAAGTGCTGCAGATGACCAAAAAAAAAAAAAAAAGAAGCTAACCGATTCAAACAGGAAACGGACATTATCTACGCTGACCATCTGAAACCAGGAATTAAAGTGACACCAGATGATTTTTCCTTGTCTTTGAGGAGGTTTTTGGGTAAATATTTCACATTCAGATTAATTCACAAGAAGCCTGTGGTTTTTCCCTCTTTGAAGATGTCTTCTTTTTTCCCAAAGCGGCCCTATCGCCACTTAACACAAACACAAAATGGAGATTAATAAATGAACGCGCGATAAGAAACGCAATCTGAGCAGAAAGCTTGTTATGTTTAAACTGTGGACGGGACATTCAGTACGGAGCAGCAGAGGAGCAGCTCTGATTTCTATGAAAGCTAAATAATGTCCTGTTATTATCTCAGTTACAGCTCTATCTGAGCACGTCACACACACTGTAGATTAGCTCAACCTCTGACAAGTGAGAAAAAGAAATCTGAAAATTCAAATTCAGACGTCATTCAGCAAAAAAAACAAAAAAACAAACAGATTTAAATTATGCTGAAACGCGCTCAAATGTCTTGGCTCTGTTTTACACGGCGAAACTCACAGCCAGAAGGAATTTGGCATCTTCCACTCTGTTCATATCCAGCAGCTGCAGGAAGAGATCCGAAACTGGTCTGTAGCAGGCGAAGTGGTTGGCCAGCCGCTCTGCCATCGCGCTCACTGCAGCAGCACAGAAACACGCAGCCTGTGGTTTTATTTCAACGTAGATCTGTTTGGAAAGGAACTGCTCACGCTTCCGTTACCGCGGCTCCTTACGTCTGTCCAGAGCTTGGTCGTTCCCAGACTCCATCACCTTCCTGAAGACGAAGGACATGCTGGGTTTGGAGCTGTCTGGACTCGTGTAGATTCCTTCGAACAACTCGACGGCCGACTCCACATCGCCTCTGCAGAGAAATAAGAAGGTCAATTCACTCTCATTTTACAACAACAGGCTGTTTGGGTTGGATAAAGAGGACAGTTTTAATCTTCAGTTCCTCAGTCTAAGCTGTGTGTTGAAACAAAAACCATAAATCTGTTGAGTTTAAGAGCTTCCCTCCCCATTAAATTAAATTAATTGATCAGCATAAAGTGAAATATCAAAAAAAAATAAAAATCTGAAAATTGCGATAGGAATTCATTCGATCAGCACCAACAGTTTATTTGCAGGTGAAATACTGAGAAAACTCATTTTTTCCTGTTTAATAAATGCATCAGAAATTAAAAACTCAAGATTTAAATGCATTGATGAACAACAGTGACATTTGATGAACCTGGTCGCGGTCAGATAAACGGATAAAGGTCATGTCCGTACGCTTTCATGCATAAATTGGGTTAATCTTGTAATCCCTTCAATTTAGACGAGATTTAGGCTGAATCCCATTTCCTACATTTAGACCTACTCCAATCCCCGGAGACTTCATTTAGGTAGTGTTTAAAGTTGTCAAAGAAATGGGACGCTCCTTCAAAGCAGCTGACAGACATGAGTAGCTCACATCAAAGATACCGATATCAACGTCAGCATGAATCAGACATACTTTCATTACTTCTTCTATCATTGCTAAAAAGACAGACTTCGGTCTTTCACAAGCATTTGTAGAAGCTTTCTGATTGGCCAGCTGCTGGATTTCACACCTGAAGTCATCGAGGTGATTGGCACACCTGAATCAAATGGTCAGGATGGGTAAGCGAATCCATTTGGGAATAAAGAGTTCATTTTCATAAACATCAGACATAAAATACATCAAATATAATATCACCACGTTTTTCCTGTTTAAGATAATATATGTTTTGTATAGAAACTGTAATACATTTTGCTTTTGGTAACTGAAGTAGATGTGGCTGTTAAGGAGAAATGTTTTAAAAACCGTAGATTATGGACATATTTTGGCCATTTGTTGTCTATGTTTTTACTAATTTATTTTTTACTCCATTTGTTTATATTTCAAAATGAACATGTTCCCTATAACATAAACAACTAAGCATCAACTATTTCACACCAACCAGTTTGTGTTTTAGCTTTTAGGAAGAACATCAGTGGACTAGTTGAGAGACGCTAAATGTTTTTCTATAAACAAAATGTTTAATATGACTGGATATTTAAAAAAAATCAACAAGGACAATAAAGGTTCTCCATCTTGCTTATTTTAGACTTAAAACATGAACGTATACTTCCTGCTGTGCCCTTTTCATCCTCCCTTTGGGACTAATTCCTCAGACATTCCTGTGATTTTTATTGCTCAGTTTTTTTATTTTTATGCTGAGGTTGCCACAACCAAAGCAAAACAAATCTAATCCGACTCAATCTGGCAACCTGAGCTCAAACACTTTACGCTGCCCGTGCTCTGCCTGCCCCTCGCCAGCCGTGATGAATATTTCACCAACGGTGTGTGCGGGTGTGTGTATGGGAATATATCTGCGCTGATTGTTGTGACTGGGACCGTCTGAATAATTCAGCGAGGGCCCCCCCCCCCTCTAAATGTGGCACCAGGCTTCCCGGACCGGCCCGGTTCTCCGCTGCGGCTCTTAACCAGTCAGCTCCACTCAGATGCGGCGGCGGAGTGCGTGTCATAGGCGCTCAGAGCCGCCGCTCGCAGGGGTCAGGGTTCAAGCTGACAGGCCGGTGCTGCGATGTCCAACCGGGCGTAACATCGCTGCGCCTTTTTGCACTTCCTGTCGTCCCTCCGAGTTGGCGCGGGCGGCCGGGGGGTGGAGGGAGGGTGGGGAGTGTGCGTGCTAATGCGGCATGTGGCGCGATAAAACTTTGATGTGCAGCGCGTTTTATTATTTTGTTCTCTTTTGTTTGAGACGCAGCAGAGGAGGACGGGCCCATGAATAAACCTATTATGCTTGTGTTTCCTTTTTGTCCTCGACGCCTCGCTCTCCCTGCAAGCTTTTACTGCAAGAGTGTGTCATCCTCAATCCTCTCACACTGCCGCTGCGCTATTAAATTATTATGTTTGTTTAAACAAAGGAAGGACCGAGTTGAAATTGTATTCGCTCGGTTCGTCTCGCAGTCATTCAGAGTTTACATTTGCTCATCGTCCCATTAATTTTGGGGGTGGAGATTGTCCAAAGTGGAATTGAAAATGCAAACTAACAAGAACTGGGCGCTTAAGATTGAATGTAATGAAGATTTTATCCGATTCAAGAAGGGTCGACGTGAAGATGCAGCCCTGCTGATGTGTGGTTAAAAGTCTGTTAGCGTTTTGTAGCCATCAACGAGCTTCCTGAGTAAATCCAGCAGGATATTTGATCAATCCTCTAGGCAGAAATGGCAGAGTTTGTTACGTTTTGTTGTAGATCTGACTTCTAAACTTTTATTTACACAACAAAAAGACCTTTTCACATTTTACAAACTACAATCCACTCAAGAAGATAAACAAATATGACTTTTAAACATATTTTATAAATGTTCAAATCTAGAAGCTTAAAACTGGCCTACATTATGAAACCTAAACTATATCGATGTGCTGTCGGCGATCGCGTCCAATTATGTCCACATTTTAAATATCTGACTCAATGGACTGATGAAGGCAGCTGAGAACAATCCAGAAGGATTATCGTAACCCAAAACGCCATGAAGGCCCTGATATCAGAGTCTGCAGTGAAATTGTTCAACAAAAATACGGAGGAGCGTGAGAGAGAACCGGCCAAGAAAGGAGGGAGACACTCTGAGAGAAACTCACAGCTGTTCACAGGCCTGGAGAAAAGTTTCGTCGTCTAACAAAGAAGATTGAGCCCCAAAGTCTTACTAGAAGACAAATCATACAAGTTGTACAACCAAGAAAAAAAGGATTTTCTGACAAATAAAAGTTCCAAATTACTGCCATTCACCCTAATGGTGTCGGAAATCCATCCTTATGCTTGGTACGTTTCTGGACTAAATACGCTGGAGTTAGTCCTACGGGACGAGCCGCCACCAAAGACGTTGGTTAAAACGTAAAAATAAAAAAAATTGGGCGAAACGAGAAATGACTCCGAAGCCTTACTTAGCGATGTGCGCCAGAGCTGTGTTGTTGACGAACAGCATTTTGGACAGGTTGACGTTGGTGCCGAGGGTCTTGACTACAGATTCCACTTCCTGAATTTCCGCCACGTTGCCTTGGTTACCGAGGGCCTGAACCAACCTGGTGATGGCCAGGTGTGAGGGCACTTGACTCAGCTGAAGCAAGGACTTCAGCTTCTCCAGAGCCTCTGCAAACGACCACAGAGAGGTAGAGAAAACATGATACATGTGTGTGTGTGTAACATTTCTGCCCCTGGCACTAAGATGCGACTTACCTCTGGTCTGGCCTCTTTTGCTGTATGAGATGATGAGCAAGTTGTTGGCGATCTCACTCAGCTTGAAGCCCGGCAGACGAGACTGAGCCCTGAAGACAAAACGTAGATTTGTTTCTTAAATTAACGAGTTTGATGGATTTTTTCCACACTCAGACATGTCCATTAGAAATAAGTACAGGGCTCCTGCACATTTATTCACATAAAAATATCTTCTCTGGCTAAGCTTTCCAGCAATCACGTTCCTTTATGTTCATAAAAAAAACAAAACGTAAATGATTAAAGTTCACTGTCATTGGAAAGCAGATGTTTCTATAGTGGACAAGGTTTAAATCTGAAAATGACAAGAAAACATGGAATGAAAGATAAGAAAGAATAGAAAGGAGAGATAACAAAAAAGTGAGTGTGGAAGGAAGGGAGAAAGGATACAAGGAAGTAAAGAAAGGAGGACACTTTAAATTAAGCTAAGAAAAAGGAAGGAAGGATAACAAATAGAAGATGGTGATGAGTTAATTAGGAAGAACCAGTGAAAGTGGATCTAAATGTCAGAAGGAACCTCCTCCCTTTTATTAGGTATGACGGAGGATCTGTGATGCTGCGGGCTTGCCTCTCTCCCACAAGCTTTAGGAATCTTGTTAGAATGAAAATCTTCATGAACGCTTCAAAGTACTAAAATATGTTTAAATAAAATCTCTGCTAGCAACTTAAAAAGAGTTGCTTTAAGTGCTATTCTGTTAGCAACCGGAGACGTTTTTCCTTTTGCTGAATAAATGCGCTTGCAGGTCAGAGTGCTCAAATTGCTTCAGTGTGAGGTTCTGTTACTACAATGAAAGGTAAGCTATTATCTTCAGCACGGCTGCCAATAAGTGTGATAAATGCTGCGGGAAAGGAACAACGGTTATTGATTGCGACTGGATTGGGTGTTTGTTGGTTCAGCAGATAATCTCTGTGCAGAAATCGTTCATGTTCGGATTACCTGCAGACAATTCCTGCGTCAGTATCTCACATCGCTACACAGTCTGTTTTTTTTCCCCAGGTGTTTCGTTTGGCAAATCGAATCAAAAACACAAAGCCCTGCAAGTAATTTTTCTTCCCGTGTTTTAGCGTGCAGAAAATCCGCCACTTCGCCATGAGATCATCTTTACAAGTGACGTAAATTAAAACAAAGGCAAGTCCGCGACGCGTTTCCGTGTATGCAGTGTGCCGGGAGTCGCCAGAGTGGCCTCGGGTTTTCATTTCTGAGTCATGTAATCCCGCAAAGGGCGAGTTGTACCTATGAAAATGAAAAGGACTCATCTTTGTTTTCCCCCTTTGATATTAGATCGTGTACACATGGTAGATTTTCATCCATGTTTGACTGACTCTACAAGGCAGTCCATTATTTCCAGCTCTAAAAGCTGACAGTGCAGTGTTGGTCCATTAGGGTCAAATCCTTGTAATCTGCGATGAGTGAACTATATACGTGTCGTCTTAGGCTTTAGATTGTGCGTCGGTATGAGGCACCACATTTAGAGGAAAAATGGGACAGAGGGGATAAACACATGATCTCAAGACAATAGGGACAAATCTGATTGGTGGAAAGTCTGAACCTCTGATACGGCGCCTTCTGTGACCCCAATATAACACACACATATCGATCACTTGAATGATGTCGTCATAAATGCGAATATCCTTAAGATCTTCACATTTTACGTTTTTTTTTACGTGTAAAATTTTTTAAAAATTTTTACATGTAAAAACATTTACTGCACAGAGCATTATAAAGCAGAGAATAACTGCTAAGAGAAAGGAAAATATATGGTTTTCAAGTTTTCCATGCATTTTCACTCAGCCACCTTCACTCTGATACCCCTTAATAAAATTTAATGCAACCTACTTCTTTCAGAAGGCACCAAAATTTGTGAAAAGTCGGCTTGTGTGCAATTTTAATCTCAGCCACAATGAGGTGATTCAGATTAAAAAAATATTCCTGTGTTTAGAATGGTTCAGTCAAAGTCCAGACCTAAAAACGATGTTCAGGTGCACCTCACAGCGATTTCCTAAACCACAGTGAGCAAAGTACCAACTCAATACTGCTAAATTCAGATTAAACTAAATATAAAAATACTTTATTTATCCCAGAGGGGATAAGTGTCTGTAGCAGTCAGGGTTACAATGAATCTGAAGAGGCCTCTGACTGAAGACTGTTGTGGTATGACAGTCAAACTCATCAAATGCCTCTGCATTTGATGAGTTTCTTTTGAATTTAAATAATATTAGATTACATGAAGATTTAATCAGCAGACAAAACTGCTGATTTCATAAAATATTTACAGACAGCTGTAATCTGGAAGGTTTTATCTTTAGAGTCTAGATGGATGCATGAAAACTTCTGCTGGGTCGGATTTTGCCCGTGGGCCTCGAGTTTGATCCACATTTAATAAAATGAATTATAGCCATTTATGTAGGGGGAAAAAAAGTCCAACTGAGGCCTGTGGGAGCTTCTTCCTCTCCGTCCGTTTCCAAGGAGAGGCGTCTCTTTCTTTCTTTTTTTTTTTTTTTTTTCACCCCCTAAAACCTCAATCAAACTTGCCTCCTGCTTCTTCTTTTTTTAAAATTTATTTATCATTATAGCCCCACAACCAGATTAATCCTCGCGCTCAATTGAGCATCAGGCTGGCAATCCTTATCGCCACGGTGACACCAGGCCAAGCAGCATCCGGCAGCTGCTGCGGCGGGGTCAAGCCGAAGATTGGAGCGGTAACAGGGTCGCTGACTGATTGCCGGGGGGGCCGACGAGCCGAGCGGACCGGAGAGGGGGCAGAATTATTCTTATCGAGCGGGAGAAGAAAAAAAAATCTCTTGAGGGTGTCCGTGGCTCACCTTCCTCCAACACACACACACACACACACCCTCTGCCTTCACTCTCACCTTCTCCTGCCTTTTAGCCAATGAATTCCTCTCTTGCTTCTTCCTCTATCTCTCAATCCCTTAATCTCACCATAAGGACCCAACTGCTCAATTCTACACAGATTACCCTAAAACACACACACACACACACACACACACAATCTGAATTAAAGCCTGTAGCGTCTTCATTATCCTCACACATGATTAAATCTAGCCCTCATTCACTCCTTTCCCATTTAGCCTCTGTTTTCTTTTTTTTTATATACACATTTCCATCTTTCCCTCGACTCTCCTCTCAGCTCATTTCACTTCTCATTAAGAGCGCAGATAAACTCTGCTTTTATCCAGGCGGGGATGCCATAAACCAATTCAAGCAGAGGTTGGAGATGGGTTATCACTCATGTTTCCTCGCGCTCGTAGAAACGCGGCTCGAAAATTGATATGATTATATTTGTAATAAAAGAGACCGAACCGCGTAGAGAGCTGAGAAAACAGAGCGGGGAAGAGGCTGATAGTGTAATGGATGTTTTTACATGTTTTTTCTTTTTTCCTTCTTCTCTTTTCCTCTTTCTGTACCAATTTAGCCACTGCGGCTCCCCTCTCGGTGTGCGTCATTACGTGATTATCTCCTTTGCTTCTGTGTTTTCTTCTGCGGAAAGAAAGCGCTGAAAAGGGAAGAACAGGAGATAAAGGAAACGCAGGGAGATTACACCCCAAAAAACGCCCAAACAGGAGATCTGCTCTGCTCTAAGCTCAGATCTTTTTGTCCATTTGTCTTCGGCCACGGAGCCCCGATATGACCCCGCCTCTCTGCCCACCAACGGCGCAACACATGATACATCTCTGATTGGAAGAAGATTGACGTTCCAGGACAGAGCTTCTCAGAAAACCCTCCCCAGAAAATAATCTGGACATCCGAGTGTTTCTGTATCCTGCGGCTTAGAGCGAACTATTGTTCGTTTCCAGCAGTGTTGAGTGTGTTAACAGGCAATCCGCGTATAATCCTCGTGTCTGCTGAGGAGCAGCGGTTTGAACGTCATGTGTCCTCAGCGGCCGCAGGCGGAGGATGAGCGGGACGGGAGCAGAGAATTAAATACGCTGCGTGTTCGGTTTGGTGTTATTCTGTTTTCAGAGCCACAACACGGAGATGAGCCATCTGTCCTTAAAGAGAGGGGAATGTTTACCCAAATAGTCGTGAAAAATATTTTTTCTCCTGATCACAGATTTTCCGAAGGCCTTTCAAACTTTGGTTGCTTCAGCTTGGTTTCGGCAGGTTTTCAGCAAGTCAAATTTGAGACTTTTTAAGACTTTTAATGAAGTTTAAGAGAGAAAAATCTATAAATAAGGGGTATGATTATGAGATACTGCTCTTATGCAACTAAGCACGGCAAAAATAGTTACATTTCTGGGGTCTCTTTGCGGCTCTTAGCAGCCGCTTTGTCATACGTCTCTCCATAGCCTTCACCTGAAGAAGTTGCACGATGAAGTAACAATCTTTTGCCCTCTTCCAGCCAAGCTCATGTGAAATTTTGCGCTCATAATGCGACAAAAGAAAATTGAAAAATGTTAAACTTTTGCCGCTGTGGCGTCCTGTTGGGTTGGGTCCGACACTCCGTCTCGTTTCTCCCCGTCTGTCGAGCCAATCACCAATGACGGATGTAGAAACACTAGCTAGCTAGCAAGAGTATATTAGCAGCTAGTTACCGGTAGCCTCATCTGCCTCAGGTCACGTAATAAAGATGTCTACCTGACTCAAACCTTTGCCTAATAAAAAGTCCTGAGAAAATAAAAAAACAACATATAGGAGAATGTATGAAATGACAAAATATAAAACCTGTTATGTACATTTAGTTTAATGAAGAGATTTTAGGACCTCAATTTTAGAAACATGTATTTAAGACTTTCTAAGAGTGCGCAGACACCCTGTTAGGTGTCGAGGACTAAAGCCTCAGTGCCTGTTCTCTACCAACTGAGCCTCAACGCCCAGCACCTCATCGCTCAGAGCGTCACTTAAGGAATCAAGAGGACTGAGAAGATCAGTTGATAGACAAGAAAGAAAAGAGGGAGAGTTTGGAAATTATTCAGCAACAAAATACCAGCTGCGGTTTTGCTAACTCTGTGCAGGCCTCGTTTTCTACTGCAGGACATCACCAGTGGTTCTTTGGTCTGATCATGAAGTCCTCACCATCTGCGTTTGTGTTTCTCTCACTACACCTGAAATGAGCAACGGGATCAGTGGCCGGGACACCTACAGCTGCTTGACCACCATGGCGTCCTCAATGTGTCCCTGAGCCAGCAGAGCTCGGATCACGTGGTCGTATGAAAGACTGCCGAGGGCCACGCCCCTTTCATCCACCTCCTTCACAACATCCAATGCTTCTGCAATAGAAAATAAAAAGAAAACACATTCAGTAAAGGGAGAATTTCAAAATATTCTTTAAGAACCACCCACCTTCTTAAATGTAGCTGTTTAGTTCTGTCTAAATAGAAATCTGTAAATTTGTCCACTAATCAAGAACCATGTCAGAAATTAAAGTTTCTGACATGTTGCTACTAAACTGTGACTTGTGTGCAAGAAGAAACTTTGAGAAGGAGCCAAGTGGGAGTTTTGAGGAAAAGTTATTACCTAGTAATTAAATATCTGGTTAGTTTTACCCATTTTAAATGTGACATCTCGTGTTTTCCATCACTCGGACCTCCTGCTGCTTACCTTTGGCTTTGCCCTTCTTACAGAGCGTCAGCAGGCGGCTCTGGTAACCATCGGCTTCCAGAAGGGGCGACTGTGACTCGACCTGCTGTGTGGGGGAGGCGGCTTGTTCGTACCACGTCTGCAAAGGAAACACACGGGATCAAAGAGCTAAAACAGAGTGTGAAGTTTCCGTCAAAACACAGCCACGTCGAGCGGCCGTGTGATGGTGTGTACATAGCAGCGCGGCAGCGCCGGCCGGGGTCCCGTGATGCTCGCTCACCCGTGCCGCTGCGAGGGGAGGGGGTTAAGCTGTATTGGCTGGGGGCAAATTAGGTCTGGCACCCCAAGGGCAAGAGAAGAACGTGTGTGTTAGAGAGTTTGTGTGTCGGAGCGGGAAGTGTCAACCAAAGAGCCCCGGGGGTCACAAAGTTCATCGCTTCAGGCAACAGCAATCACTTCCCGTCTCATCACACTTTGCTGCTGGAGCATGCAAAGCGAAGATAGGGGGGGGAAAAAAAACACAAATCTGAGGAGGAATGAAGCAGAAGCAGCAGCAGATTTTAAAGCAACAGTCCAGCTTCTTTTAACTCCAAATTAAAATTCAGATTCTCTCTTAATTTCAGTCCAGCTGAGCATCAAGCTGCAGCCATATGGCGGCATTTAGCTGCGGGCTAAATTAGTCGGGCATTACAGATTTACAGACAGATCAATCTGTAATTCCTCTCACCAGCCAGCTCGTCTGATTGACAACATATCAGATCAGAGCTTCAATCCTGTTTGCTCTGCATGTAATGAACAGAAGCTTAAAGTGGAGCAAAGTGGGAGGCGGTTTGGAGAGCAGCTGATAAGAGTTGGAGGGTTTTTTGATTTTTTTTGGCAGCTTCAACAACTAGAGGCCAGGTCCTCCCTGGATAATCTATTCACTTAGCTTTATTAAAAAATAAAAGACTAACTTGTCGTATCATCAGTTTGAAAATATTAGGATGACTGGACCACGGTGTTATGAACAGATGAGTTTTAGTTCTTGGTAATCACACAGTCTGCAAACTTACTAAATATTGCAGACAATTAGATTTTCCATCTTAATGGAGCTACTTTTAACATTTTTGCTTATTCAGGGTTTCACCAACTCAAATTTAAAACTTTTTAAGACCATTATGAAGGAAAAATTACAGATATCTCCACAACTTTGGTGATAAATTTAGATTTACCAATGACAGACTCAAAAAGTTAACCGGCCAGCAGGGATATGTTAGGACCGCCTCAAGTCTGAGTGGGACTGAAACATTTACAGAAAAATCACGCGAGAAAAAACCCCCCCAAAACAATATAATATATGAGATTAAATAGTTCTGTCAAGACAAAAGTTTAAGACCTGTTATTTACATAAAGCACAACTTCTTAAAATTAATTTTAAGTCTGTTATTTTGATTAATTTAAATTGAGTTGTGTGCCACTGCAGCAAATATTTCCTTCAAGGAAATAAATTTCAACATCAATACAAGAGTGATAAATAATTAAGAGCTCTCCTTTTTTAATGAGTAGATTTTAATTTTAATGGTTTGTATCTTAAACACCAAGGAGTTCTTGGGTGAAACGGTTATTTTGGGGATCAGACAGATGGATGGTGCAGAACGGATGCAGGATTCATAGCAGATTTCTAAAGTGGTCAGAATATAAATACGGATACGCAAAGACCATGTATTGGATGGATGGATGGACAGATGCAAGACTCTAATAATCCTTGTTTTCCCACTCATGTACTGCTTGTCTAACAGTGAAAGTAAGTTATCTGTGTCTAACGAGACATTTAAGAGCCATTTGAGCCTGGAGTTTTACCTCAGGCACCTCGAACGGCACCTCCTGGTGGTTACTCTTCAGGATGTCCGCCAGCAAGCGGAGGGTCCTCTCCCTGGGAATCACGTTCTCTTCCTGCATCTTGGTCCATGTGGCTTCTGCCTTCTGCCAGTCGTTGGTTTCCTCTGAAAACAGCCAGAACCCAATCAGTGGAAGGTTTATTTATCGGTTAAGAGCGTGACACGGCGACCTGCGAGGCCGAGCGGTCAGCCCGCCTCCCGTTCTTTCCCCGCAGGCCAATTTGCGACAAAGCGCTTCATGCTGGGAGAAGGCAATCAGAGCTCTAATCTGATCAACTGACTCACCCTCAACTACGCTGTAATTTATCAAACACGCCAACTACGACGCGTGTGTGTGTGGAGAGGAGTGGGGGCAACGGGACAATGACAATCAGCTTTAGCACTCCAATCGCAATTGTTATCAGCTCGGCTCGGGGCTGCGGCAATCACACCGCGCCTCGACCGATCCCACTCAGTCACACGCTGAGGAGAGAGCCTGGCACGCCGGAGAGCACGGCAGATACGGGAGGTCAAAGGAGCGGGGCACGCCGAGGAGCGGCTGGGGCAAACCCATCAAAAACACAAACAGAGACGAACAGAAACGGGACAAACGAAGGACGAAGACTCACTGCAGAGCCTCAGCATGTAACTGTACATCTCGTCCCTGTCGCACTCAAACAGCTTGGATGTCATGTCCACCATCTGCTCCAAGGCCTCCATCTACAAGAAACACATGAACGCAATCAGCACGAGAAACTTTCCCCGTACTTTATGTAATGCTGCGTATGCATTCGTTACCTGATTAGAAGCGATGCATTTCTCTGCATACCACTGCAGGCGTCCAGGCTTCGCCCTCAAACCAGGGGTCTAACAAAACAAACGAGACGATATTCAACATGCACGTATTGGTTGGATGTTGAAAAATACCAGCAGTTCAGCTTTTTATAAATTACTTTTTACCAACTAGGTTGAAGCTTAAATGTGTAAATCTCTCTTCATAAGCAGGAAGTTTTTCAATTCTTCAAAAGCGACAAAAACAAAACAAAGAAGCGTAATCATGATTCAGACAGAATCAAAACAAAGGTTGGAAAAGCTTAGAGATGCTTTAGGAGTATTTTCAGGGTAGAATGAATAGAGTTTAATATTTTCACTTGTTTTGAAAATGTGTTTACAAAAATAGCTTTTTGCTGTGCCTGGATTATGAGCCGACAGGCCACTGGACAGCTTCCACTCGTACCATCAAGGAGCAAGACACGCAGATTAAAATGACGCCAAAACAATATGATTTATGCCAATATTGTGCCCCCGTACATGTAGCTCATTTTATTTGGTTATTTTTCTGGTTTTATTGGGTCGCACTTAGCATTTGGTATTTTACTCAAAATTGTGTTTTGGTTCGTTAACGATGTTCTGTTTCGTATAGGTTCTCCACACATTTTTTTTTAAATTATTTATATTTATTCTTAATTTTATCTCTTTAAACCTTTCATCAGTAAAGATACAGTTCCAGAATACATAAGTTAAAAAAAACAGACATAGGAACAGCAGAAAACTCATAAAAAATAAATATTTATTTGAACTAGGGCTGGGCGATTGATTGATTTTATCGATTAATTGAATTTGTGGTTTTTGAAGATTTCATTTCTGGAAGATCAGGATTTTCTTTTTTAAACCGATGCACTCGTCGTGTTTCCATACTTCAGTGTGACATCAGAATGCACCAGGCCAATATAAATTTGTTATAAAAGTATTACTGATTGCACTTTAAAAACTAGGTAACTTTATGTTATTAAAGGTAAAGTTCTAACAGTAATGATTTATTGGTTAATGTCAAGTTGTCATAACAAAGACATTTTGAATAATGTCAACTTTGTATTAAAAGTGTCATAATTTACCGAATGACGCTTTATGACAACAGTCATAAATATTCATGAAGGCTTATTCATGTTCATGACAGGTGTTATGTCATGTTAATGAAAGTGTCATGACAGTCTTATTCAACCCCCTTCAAATAAAGTGTTACCTTTTAATCTTTTGTTTCAAGAAGGACTGACAGCACAAAGTACGGCTTCAATAACTTTTAAAAACAAGAATTGGATTCAAAAGATGAAATCTATCGTTGCTTCACTCTGAGGGTTGGGAGTCATGGACACCAGGTTTAGAAGTGACACAAAACCAACACGCAATTTCAGTAATAGCATTATATAGTTTTAAGTGAATTCCTAGTATCAGATAGAAAATTAAAAATGATGCCACGGCATAAAACAGACAAAAGCTGAAGTTAAAAAAACAACAAAAGGGGATTAAAACGCTGTCCCCGGCATCTGTTGTCCTCCATTTTCCAGAGATTTGTTTTTACTTTTCAAACACCAATGATACGCAGATAAGCGGAGCATTTTTTGCTGTCAATAAGGTCTGACATAGATTGATCTGCAGGCTCATGTAGCAGCGATTTAGCCCGATACGTCCAGAGCCGACATGATTATTATCGTGGAATAAGAGCGATCAGGATTTCATCTGTCCCCTGTGGGGCTTTGATACAATCTGAATAAGACTGGGATTGAGAAATTTCACTCTCCCTCTCTCTTCTTTTCGGTAATCTGGGAGCAGAGAACACAGAACGATCAGGCCGGGACGTTAATCTGACAGCGGATCAACGACCCTCAATCCCCGCTGGCCTCTTTGATGGGCACCCGTCACGCTTTAAGAGGGAGGGAAACGCAAAGGAAAGATGAGCTTCATCTCTTTCTGCGAGCAGCCCTCTCTGCCGTCATCCCTTCCAGATTTCTACCTCCTCTTCCAAATCTCTTGTCCTCCGGTTCCCCTCCATCCCTCTAGCCGTCCCAGTCAACGGCATTATGTTCTTACCCAAGCAGCCAAAGGGACAAATTAAAATGTGTAGCACTCACTCATTCTCTCTCTCTTTCAGTCTGTCTAATCTTCTTAGAGACTAAGGCTCAGCGCAAGCGCTCCATCTTTTTTTTTTTTTGCCTGAGATTCATTTTACTTGGAAGAGTCTTGAGGGCTCAAAGCAGCAGGAGAACACACACACACACACACACACACACACACACACACACACACACACACACACACACACACATAAATGTTAGGTATTCTGAATCAGTCAGTGGAAATCTCCCTAATCTGGTCCTGGAAACCTCAGAAGTAAGAAACCGCCGCGTCGACATATGCAGATGCCGATCAGAAGAATCCAAAGCGGGAGAAGAAAACAACGCCGCTATCAAAGAAAGGGGAAAAAAAAAAAGAAAAAAGAAAAAAATGTCAAGCAATTCAGATTACCAGGACGACCAAATGTAAACGCACTCGGCTGCATCTTTAATAGTTTTCTTCAACTCTCGTAGTATTGGAACTTCTCTCCAAAATAAAACAACAAAAAAAAAGGCCAAAGATGACCTCGTCTTACCTCCACTTAACAAACCCTCGCCATCTCAGTTCCTAATGTCCCCATTGCACTAATCACCACTTATCCCACACACACAATCCAAGCCCTCTCCCTAACATAAAAACACATAATAGCTCACCACTCTTTAGCAATACTACCTAACCTTGACCATCACACACATGCACACACTTCCTGCAGCAATAATAGGACCTGGCCACCTGACAGTCCCCTCCCTACCCAACCGTGACCATTTAGCACAAAATTGGCCACCTTTCTCTATCATTACACTTAATTAGCTGTGATTAATCAGCTGCCAATTATACCAAACAGAGCCTAAAGAGAGACACCACACTGGACAGCCACTTGACGCTCTCAAAGGGATAAAAAAAAAAAAAAAAAAAAAAAATTTTTGGGCGTCTGGGGGGGAAAGGTTTAAATTTTGAGGGATGGGGGAAT
>NW_015112649.1:450626-455704 GCF_001443285.1 Poecilia latipinna | reverse complement strand
AACACCCCCTGGAAGACCCCTTTTGCCCCGCAAAAGAGGAAAAAAAAAAAAAAAAAAAAAAAAGTATTTGTGCGTCTGAGTGCGTAAGTGTTAATATTTGAGCGATGAGAGATATGATTCTGTTGTAGTCGCCCGAGTGTCGCCTTCATCGCAATGTAAGCGAAGCAGACGGATGAAAGTGAACTTTTAATTAAGAGACTTTGTTCTGCTATCGAAGCAACGCTAGCTGAAACGGCGACTGTGAAATTCTCCTTCCCTTCCCTCCTCCTTTTTTTTAAGCTCAATAAAACAAAAACGCTTTCATGAAAACTGTTTTTCACCACAACAAATGAGTTAATGCATTCATCACTGGCAAAATTAAGGGGAAAAACAAAACATAATTAGGCGAACATTAGTGGGGTTTTTAACTGAGAAATCATCTTATCGGATCAGAATCAGACGATGCTCGGCTCAAACTCAGAAATCAGTTTTTATTTTTTTTTATCTTTAAACCTTTATCAGTTACGAAGCACGTAAGATTTGGAAATGTTTTCAGTCTTTTGGAAATCTAAGCATGCTAGTAAAGCTTACAACCCAAATCCATTTATTTAGGATCATAAGTTTATAATATGAACTCAGCGTTCAGTTTTATGGACTGCTGTCGCTCATCCAATGGTCGACCGGAAAAGATGGACTGTTCCCTCTGTGTTGGTTTTTTAAATATGTTAATATCTTGTTTACGATGTTGGGATGAAAAGGGAAACAGAGCTTTGTCTGCAGTAATGCAGGTGCTGCTGCCATTGTGAAAAATTAAAAAAGCTCTCAACTTAGAGGCCCATCTACATTCTGACCCATTGTCATGAAATACTGTATGGACCATGGATGAGATTACCCTCTTGGACCCGTTACCCAGGCGACACAATCTCAGACAAGCAGAAGATGCTGCCTGGATGTCACTCATTGAGTGTGGCATCACTCCCACTCTTAACTTGAACAACTATTGACTGCTTTTTTTTTTTTTTTAAGGTTTCTTTGGCTCTACTGGGTTTTATTTGAAAGTGCTATGGCAGGAAAAGAGAGAAAAGACATGTGGCAAAGGTCACCAGGTTGGGAATCGAACCTGCGACGGCCGCATTGACAACTAATGCCTCTATATGTGGGGTGTGCTTAACCCCTGCGCCATCACAGCACAAAAAAAAAAAAAGTGAAATCTCCCACACATTTCTGATGCATTTTTTAAATAATTAATTAAATATAATTTTGTTCAACTGCATAGATGCTTGGAGACTAACCTGCTTTCGCTTTCACTCTCCAAGCTGCTCTGCTTCTTGTTTGCTGAGCTACTAAGCAGAAAACTTAATACATTTTCCCACCATTGCCCGGGCAAGTGACCATGTTCGAATCAAAGTTACACTCAATGCTTAGTAAAGCAAAAAAAAGAAAACAAACTCTCCACTTCTTGTCTCTGTAAAAACATGGCGCGCACTACAAAGAAGCCACCAGGCCTCTAATTGTTAAAGTACTAAACTAAAGTAGTAGTTTTTTTTTTTTTTGACAATTCTACAATCAATTTTCTGCATTTTCCCTGTCAGTTTTGTAACATGGTTTTTCCTTTTCTTTTACATATTTACCCAGATTTAGAAGCTGATACAATCAAATTGAATACTTTTTCAAACTTTTCTAACTCCCACATATTGTCTACATAAGTTATTGACGACCAACTAAAAAGTCCCACAAATTCATGCCCCCACCATTACTTTAAAACGGCTAAAAATATACGTTTTATGGTTTTAACATATGAACAGAACACTTTTCACCCAGCTCTACACTCTTTTCTATTAAACACCCTTGAAATTGATGAATATTTTAAATGAGAAAATTGCTAGTCAGTTATGCTAATCATGCTTTTTCATATCTATGGTTGATGTTTTGGTTGAAAAACATCAACCAAGATGTTTCTCCTCCAAACATGCGGTCCAGAGCGTTTAATCTCAGCAGCATTTCGAATTGCCGCCTTCCGGTCCTGGATTAGGCTACCCAGCCATCAACAATCTCCCACATCATTGGCATGATGTGGGAGCTGATATTAGACGCAGGATAGCAGCCATATAATCCAGCATGAGAGGAATGAGAGCCATGGCAACAACATGTTGATAACATCTAAGAGGGTTTGAATCCTCAAGAGGGACAAATCCGTCTTTTAGAGCGCACCACGACAAGAGATCAAGAGGTCAGATATGCCTTCCTCCGCTTTGTTCTCATCCTGATCACAGCGTTAATGGCCTTGTCTTTTTTTTTTCCCTCTCTGATGTCGGGCTCATCCCTCTTTTCATCTGTTCATCAATCTCTCTGTGTGTGGCTGCTCTCCATGCCCTGACCTCTGGTTTTATCCATGTGAAAAATCACTTCTTATCTGCTCTCTGTGCCTCTCGCTTTTTCCTCACACTAATCTAGGGGGCTTATAGCAGGACTTGAGAGGACAAAGATATAAATATTCATGCCATAATTCAGGTCAGATAACTCGATACCAAAACGAAAGGAAGCCATCTCCATTTTGGAAGTGCTCCGTAACGGTTCTGAAGTTTTTCTTTTTCTTTTTTTTTACTCATATAGATCATCGATAGCTGATTTGAGGTCATGATGTATGACTTTCAAACTTTTACAATCTTCAGTGCAACATGTCTTGTACAATGTGGCAGGTGATATAAAGCGAGGGTAAGTGTTTATACTAAGATTTAGATTTATGGCCTGAACCCAAATTATTTCCGTGATGGTTGGGTTGGACTTCTGTGGCGCGTTTAATGAGCCTGCAATATGTACACAGAGAAAGCCAAGTAAGAACGCACAACATGAAGTTGTGTTAATCTACTCATTGTAGTATAAATAGTTTAACATGTTGAGGAAGTATAGGAAGTAAGTAGGGTGCAGTAACAAGCAACAAAATGGAGCTGGAAGACGTTAAAAACTAAAATTGGGAGAAGTTACACTGCTTTCTTAAAATAACACATTGGATTTACTTTGGACTCGGGCCTGTAATTACAATAATCAGTCGGATTGGATCGGGTTTGGACACAGGGCCTATGGGCCGATCTAAACTCTAGTTTCCACCCTGAAAACTAAAAGCTTTGTTGAGGTCCAGTCTGGCTCTGAACGTCTGTGTAGACGTGTGCTCACCTCAATGATCTTACGAGCTTCCCGGTAGCGGCCGGTCTGAATGAAGGCGAAGAACAGATCATAAAGCATCATCATCTCTCCTCGCTCCTGGCTAACAAAGTCCATCACTAAAGAAAATTTTAAAAGAGAGAGAGAGGAGGACAAGGAGGAGGAACATTAAAGAACTGGTCTTCAAATGGACAAAAAAAAAACAAAAAAAACACCTGAGTGAAGTTGTCCCCAAACACCTTCTTCTAATTAAATGAAATGTGTGTCAATTTTTGTTTGTGTCTCTGTCATTTTAACGATATTAATGTTTCCAGAGTCCATCAGACAATCAAACAAAATATGCTCTCAATCATCTGTGCTAAGTTTCTGCTGGTTTGTACAGCAAAAGTTAAATTGTGTCATTATAATTTTTAAGATTTATAAGGAAAGAAAAACTTTCCAGAGGTCACCAGAGATTAACCTCGAAAATCAAAAACATGTGTAGCATACTGCAGTTGATAGACACCAAATTTAACTGATTTTGTAAATGCTGGAGGCTGGTTGACCCTTAATGACCTCTGGAAAGTAAAATGACAGCGGCACAAACGATCATTTTTGCTGAACAGACATAGCACAAACGTTGGACGTAAATTTTGTTTAATTTGATGAAGGTGGGTGACGTCTTCACTCAGATCAACGACTCCAATCTTCCGGCACAAAACACCTGCGTCCGGTTTTCTTCTGGATCAAGCGCAAACATTCCCAAACGTAAACCTGAGCTCTCCTCTTGTGAACTTGCTAAAGCCTTGTGCTCAGTGCTACAGGCTATCTCTGTCCAGCAGCTTCAGGACAGGCACCCCTCACACACACACACACACACACACACACACGTTTTTAGTTATCCAAATGGAGCTGCACATTCAGCCAAATCCAAGGACATAAAGGTAATCCCTGCTCATTTTTTCCTCTGTCCATAAGGCAGAATAATGTGGTGCTGAAGTGTAAATCAAGCATGGACATGTTTGCACACAAGTTTCTGACTGCATTTAATTTCCAAGTGATAACTCTGATTTTCTATTTAAAACTGAAGAACTGTTTTACATCCTTCTCTCAAACTAAAGTCTGAAATTCAACCACAAATGTTGTTAAAGGTCATAGTAGGCCAATCTGATCGACCTCTGTGGTTTAAACATATTTCCGTTCATTTAAAAGGCTGAGTTTTATTTACTATAAACCCACAGAATGAGTGAAAGGCGCTCAGTTTGTTCTTATACAGTCCTCAAACTGAGGGGGGAGGACTCGGTGTTTAATGTCGTAGAGTTTGGAGTGGGAATGAACTTAGCATTAAAGAGTCAGAGTTTGGCAGCGAGTTGTAATTCTGTTCTAGGTGTTGTAAAAGTTACTTTGTTTTTAAGGGTGAGATGACCGCATTCATCACAAAAGTAAAAATGTGAAGAGGTGCTCCACCGCGCGGCCTCAACCTTTACGCACTCAGAGCCACTTGGACCCCAGCGGCACGTTGGACTTGACTTTTTCGCCTCGCCGCCGTGGAGGTATAAAGAGGCTGCTCTACATATGATTGGTTGAGTAGCTTCATCTTTGACCCTGGGCTAAATCTTTCTGACCTTCAGGGCCACTTGTGCTCTGCTGGATTCCCCAGCACCTGTTAACACACGTGTTCAATGCTACAGCTGAAAAATCACTTTGGGCGCAAACACAACAACAATGTAACAGGTTAGAGTCAGGAAACTAAAGGAAGGGGCACACACTCCAACTCCATATGGGTTTTTTATTTACCAAGGTTATACGTCAGGGTTTGTTGAGTAAAATATAGTTTAGAGCAGGGGTCCCCAAACTTTTTCCTGCGAGGGCCACAGAGATGTTCCTTTTTGTGGTCGGGGGCCGGTCTTAGTTTTTGGAGAAAGAAACCTTACTTTTCTACGGGGGGGGGGGCTGTT
>NW_015112649.1:379313-447031 GCF_001443285.1 Poecilia latipinna | reverse complement strand
GGGGGGGGGGGGCCGGGCTCCGCCCGGCGGGCCGTAGTTTGGGGACCCCTGGTTTAGAGTATTAAGAGAGAAGAAATGCGCCTCGTTCATCAATATCCTGCATCTTTTTTAGTTAAACTCATTCAGGAGAAACTTTACCTTAGCTTAAGAAATAGGTTGTGTTGCAGCTGAAGTGAAAAGTCCAGATTTTCTCGTTTTTCTCATATTCAATGTTTAAACTTGAGGAAGCGCTACGCTTATTTTTTGCGTGCTCCTCATAGCGGATCATGTGCTCAGTGTACCTGGAAGAGGATCATGGACATGTGGAGGAGACAAGAAGGCTCAAGGACAAATACTAAAGAAAAAATAAGATTGGGATGAGAAGAGACATGAGGAAGTACGGATAAGTCAGTGCTCCAAGTCCAGCTACATAAAACTCATTTAGAGCCAGAGATGGTGCATAACCTTTTGTGAAATACAACTTAAAGTTTGTTTAATGAATATCTACTATAGGAAATGTGTGGCATTTCTTTTAAACAACATTTTATTTCTGCTTTTAGGTTTTAAAACAAAGAAAAACATAAAACATTTACAAAATTAGGATTGACACATTTTCTTCTCTGTGATGTTTGTGAAAAATTATTTAAACAAATAAAAAGCAATACTACTAACACTTGCGTCTTTCTATTGTGGAAATTTAAGGCAGGATTTATATTATGCAAACCCCCCGTTCCCACCTAAAAGCTGCTAAAGTTATTTTTTTTAATAACTAAATTTTAAGAGTTGTTGCTTCCACATTTTTTTAGTCAAATATCAAGAGCCATCGCGGAAGGTCCAAAGAGCCACTTGGGGCTCCGGAGCCGCAGGTTGTGGACCCTTTTTCTAGACACATTATGTGATTATTTGCTTACAGACTGAAACAGAGATTGTACCCAACGATGAACCAGACTTATGGAGGCCCACAGTTCTCCTTAGGTCATATTAGCTGTTTGTTTTAGATCAGGGGTGGCCAAGTCCAGTCCTCGAGAGCCACCATCCTGCAAGTTTTAGAAGTATCCTTACTCCAACAGACCGGGATCAGCTCTACAGAGGCCTGATAACGAGCCAGTCATTTGATTCAGGTGTGTTGAAGCAGGGATGCATCTGAAACTTGCAGGATGGCAGCTCTCGAGGACTGGACTTAGCCACCCCTGTTTTAGATTTTTCCTTATAACAGCATTATGTCTGAGGTGTTGCATTAAAATACATCAACAGCTGTGTGTCCATTAAATGCAGATGTTGTCTCTGAAGTTGACAAAACGATTTCATCAGCTCCCAAAATAGTCTAAAGGCAAAGGATTGTTGGTGTATATAAACAAAATGGAGAAACTTAAACGTTTTTTAAAGTCAGACATAGAGTTTAGTTTCATTGATTTTTTTTGTGTGCCATTTCCAAAACGAATGAGTCGTCTCCTACTGAACGTAGCTAAAGATCAGAAGTCGGCGTTCTACCTTTTTGCAATAAATCTGTATCTCCTTTCTTCACCAGAGCAACGGTGATGTCATGGATGCGCGGCAGCTGGTTGTAGAGTTTGTGATACTCCAGCGCCGCTTCGAGAGCTCCGGACGGGTCATTGCTGCAGGCATGAAGACAAACACACACACACGCACACACACACAGAGAGAGAGAGGGAGAGAGAGAAAGAAAAATGTGAAAATGAGTTCATCCAATCATTCATGTACAGAGCGGTGTCAGTGGAGAATAAAGAGCGTATCATGGGGCGTTAACCCCGTGCCCTCCCATTCAAGCACAATGACCCGCCTCGACAATACAGGCCCTTTGAATTCATGACAGCACAACTGCAGGGCGACGAGGCCTTTTGGCCTCAATACATCATTCCCACACAACCACGCGTGCTCTCACACACACCTGTCCTGGTGGGGCTAATGACTCTACGGACAGGCTTTTAGAGGTGAAGCAATACAGCCGATAAAAGGACTCCGCTGACCTTTACCCTCTCCGCACAGCCTCCAACTTTCCCTTCTTTGTCCACCCAAAACCTCCTCAACCTTCCCTCATCCCTTACTTCCCTTTTTCTCCCAACCTTCACACTTCCTTTCTGACTTCTCTTTCTCGCCATCGTCTTTCTGATTTCACGCTGTCAGCTCTCGGCACCGACTCTGACCTGAGCCCCCCCATCGCCCCCCCTACAACCCCTCGCTCAAGCAATTTAGCTCAAATATGGCAACAACATTAGAGACCCCCACTCTGCCTTTCACAGCTCGCGCCCTTCTTCTCATGACATCCTCTCTCGTAGCTGGTCTTCCTCGCAGCAAACAAAAGCGGCGCGCCGAGGGGAGGACTCACTCCTGATGGAGGGATAACGAGAGAAGAAGAGAGGAAGTGCGCGAGAGACCACTTCAATCCCCTCTATTGTGACAGCGCTGCCATCAATCTGCTGATTGGGTAATTACCATGTCAATCACGCAGAGGTCAAAGCAGATAGGGCACTCGTAGAGAGAGAGGGGAGGCAGAGGGGAGGACTGACTGAGCAGAAACACAAGAGTGAGCGTTGGGCTGAGAGCAAACAGGTGTAATTTCTGAAGTGTTTTCTTCTCTAATCAATCAGAGAAGCGGAGATGCAAAAACACGCCCTGAAACGACCAACAACACCGGAGGGGGGCAAGCAGGAAACATTTGACCTTGGCACTGGCTTCTGTACGGCGGGAGTGGATGGAGGTGGTGAGGCGGGCGGGGGCGATGATTGGGACGGCAAGGCAAAGAGGAGCGCTAATTGAAATGAAGAGGCACAACATTATTCAGCTGCGCCAGTCAAGAGGCTGTTTAACCGCACAACAGTCTGATTGAACGGCGCAGAAGAGGGACAAAGAGACTTTGGGGAAACGAGAGGAGCGGGCGAGAGGGACGAGAGTCAAACATGCTATAAGGTTCGTTCTGTGAGGATCTAATGAGGTCGTTTCATACCTGCACATACTCGACTGTACACAAATATGAAAGATGTGTTAAATATCTAAAAATAAACCCATCTTTTATTGCTTTAAACCATAAGTACCCATATAAATCCTTAATAACCAAGTATTTCTTTAGAGCTTTAGAGTTTCTCCTAATTATCCATATGAACCGACAGATTCCCATTTCTTTCACCACTGGGTGTTTTAACTACTTCTCATTATACAACAGAAGTAGGCGGTGGCAGAAACAAAATATCCAACGCTCAGTTTTAGGGAACTGAAATGCTGTTCATGTTGGCGACACCATGTCTTCATAAGTACCATTTGAGGACAAAAACAAGTCTTTTTCTGTCCTATTATAAGCATAAACGGGTGAAGTTTGATAAAATCAACCAGGACTTTAACTGGAACCGTGGCTTTGGTCAGACGAGAACAACATTGAGTGTTTCAGCAATAAATAAATACTCTTTGTAGATTTTGCATGAAGCAAAAGAGGAATGCATGTTAAAGTACTGATGCTCACTGTTGGGTACGGTGGAGGCTCTTTAATGCTGTGGGTCTGTTTCTCTTCCACCAGCCACAGGAACCCCGTTAGTCCTAATTCAAACTTTCCAGTTCCCTCAACTGATCACTTGACTGTGACGCCATTAGAAGTTAATTTCATGTCTTGTTCCAAATCCATGTATTTTATAGCCCAGAACATAAATGGAGCAGGACCAAAGAAAAGAAATGCACACTACACGTCTTCAGGTGTTTATCTTGGAAGTATTGGGATCATTTGCACACCTGATCTCTCAGATAACATAAGGACACCAAACCTGATGGACTGATGGGAAAATCACTCTTTTCTATTTCAGTTCTTCTCTTCTGAGTAAACTGCATGCAAACCTGAACATCATTGCCTCTATAAATCAGTATCTCTGAGTGAAATACTGTAATTCAACTGAAAAAACATGGCTGCCCTTCAGGAAGGCCAAATAAACTCAAGTTCACGGACGTGCACAGGAAGATTAAGAACTTCAGAGAGCACGGTCGCATTGACTCTTTGAAATAGCTCACAATCTAAAAAATAAATAAACCTGGTGGCCTTAGCCAGTAAAATTAAAATGAATCACAAGTGGGTTTTTCAACAAGATAATCCAGAATATATGTTGAAATCAAAACAGAAATCACAGGAATGGTCAAGTTTATCTACAAGTCTACATAATATCACAGAAGGTAAGTCCTTTTCTGCTGGCAAAACCAGTTTGTATAATTCTAATACTGCCGATTTTGTTAAAATGTTTATGTATGCGAGTTTCTTTTCTCAAACCAAGTAAATATTCACAAATGAAAGGTCAGTCTACGCTGCTGAAATAAGACGAATTTAAGCATTTTTACACAAGAGTGCCAACAGGCATGTCCAATCGATCCGTCCCATCTTTTATACATTAAACACTTTCTCATAATCCCTTCCTCCTAATGAGGGATTTTAAAAATCTGTTAGCAAAAAAAAGAAAAAAAAAAAGGGGGGGGCCTGGCGTTGCAATTACACCCCATCTCTCCGCCCGCTGATCCACCCCCTAAAAAGAGCTAAAGATGTTGAAAGATGGATAATTTCCCTCTAGGTACAATTTAACTGTCACTTTGCGTTGCCATTTACTGCGGCACACAGCCCTGTTAATGTCCCCAACTTTGCATGTCAGACACTTTCCAGCCAATTAAGCCGTGAAAAAAAATAACGAGCGCTTTGCTCAGTGGAAACCTGAAGGATGAGACAAGGAGGCTCATTTTGACTTATTTCACCGCCCTCCCCTCCCCTCTCCTCTTTTTCTTTGCCTCCGTCCCGTTCCTTTGTTTACGGGAGATGGGCAGGCCTGTTATCAAGCCACTGTCCTCCAGAACGAGGTGTCTGTGTCTCGAGACGCAAATGAGAGTGCGATCATGACACGACTAGCCTGCAGTTAAATGTGGGCTAGAATGGCACTTACTTATTACTGACATTATTCCCGTCCTTAACAGGTGATTTTGTGTAAAAAGGGTGAAAGCCGTGGTCGCACAAAGGCAGGTGAACGTTTTTCAAAGTTGATGTGGCAACATGGTATTTAGCGGTCCAGTCAATTCCACATCCAGCCGACAAACAGGAACATTAGGTGTCAGCCTAACATGAAAGTTATTTCATTTTAACCAACCATAACCTGTTATTTCAGAGCATTTCTGATCTCTATCTTTATACAGGCAGGGAGCCAGCTTCCAGAAATCCCCAAACATGAGATGGATTTATGCTTAAATCTAAAAATATGACTAGCTCTGTTGTAAGTGACACAGATACCAGCATATAGGCAATCATGTTTAGGTATGGGCTTTGATTCAAAAGTACAGCAAGTATAAAATAAAGAGTAGAAAGACAAACATTTTGCTTTTTACTCAGTTTTTTTAAAGTAGCACAGTTTAGGACTATTAAAAAAAATCTCTCTGCACTTTGAATTAAACTCTAAATTTCAACAATGCCTCGCACTCGCAACAAACACCTGTGCTTGGATGCAAGGTGTTGAAAAGTATCTGTAGCAGGAAGCAAATGATAATGTAAAGAAAATACACAAATGGCTTGCCATATCCATGCTACTGGATTCGACATTTGGATTTTCCATTTCTATCACTCTTTGTCCTCTGAACCTTGTTGATTTTACACAAGCGAGTAGGTTGTCAATTATTACAAACCATTTTTGCATGTACTTGGTGTGGAGTGTCTTAGTGACTAAATTAACTTCATTCTCTCATGGCAGAAAAAGCAAATAAAATATTGTGAATAAAAGTTGACATTGCATGTTATTCTCCATCTGGTTCATGTAAATAATGTCTTTACAGGCACAGTGTAATGTGAGAGCAATGTAATGTAATGTTAGGTCTTCGTCATGTTGATTTCCACAATAACACCACTGCAAAATCTTAAAAAAATAAATAAATACCTTAGACTTAGTAAACCAATTGTGCAAAGTGAAACTGGATTACTTCATTCAAGTTTATTTTTTTAATCATTGTGAAACCAATGAAGTTGCAATGTCAATTTAAATTTGCTCAGTTTTTTGTGATTGCTTTTTTTCTTACTAATAAAGAAACTAATGCTTTTTCACTCCTAAGGAACAAAATTTTCTGAAATTTTTCCTACGTGTGTTAGTGAGAAAAGCTGACTAACTTTACGCAAAAACAGAAAGCAAATATTCTGCACTTCATAACCAGCTTAAATAATAAATATTGTAATCTATATCTTTCGTATCACAAGGTAAATTACTGAAGAGCAAAACATGTCTTTCAACGTGTTCTGCATTGTTCATCCATCCATTCTTTATCCGAGTCTCTGTTATTTGTATAAAAAGAAAGGAAAAAAAAAATAAATCACTTGCCTCCATTTAGACACTCTGTTTCCATTTGTTCTTTTAGGCCTAAGCTTTGGAAGTAAATTAGGCTTTTTCTGTGAGCCGCTCATCTCTTTTCAGCTCTGCGCCCGCCTCCTCGTGCTCCATCATCCCACTACTGCCTTATCATATGCGTCCTGCCAGCTCTTCACTTTGTTGGACTCATTAGCATTTACTGTCGCTAATCACTTCCTCAAGGATGGCAATCGGAGCTAGCTGCCAACTAGCGCGGTGGCAGGTTAGCACACACAATACTGCGCGGACGGGCGTGAAGGCTAACGGGGCGGCGCGTGTGATGGGCTGTCAAGGGCTAATCTGGCGGAGAAGTGTTCATTAAGTCATTAGCGCTGACGCAGCGATGAGATGGGTGCAGGCGGGAATGATGCCTGCTTTGTCCTCTTTTATCACTTTTCTCCATCCCCTCCTCCCACCACCAGCGTCTGTTTGTCCGCTGACTGACGGAATGAAGAGGTGGGGACGAGAACGTGAAGATAAAAAGGGAAGAGAGCAAGACTACGGATTCAACCGGGCTGTAAAAGTCAAGTGTTGTGCTGCTTGAACCTGCCCTGAAGACTGACTGAACCGCTTACTGTTTTCTTTTTTACAATCCTGAAAATTTCACACTTAAAACTGAGCTTTAGAAAGAGGACACATATAGTAGTCTGAAAGTATTCTCTCTGAAATTGAAATTATTAGTGACGTGGACTTAGATGCAACAGAGTTGAGGATGATAAAGTGTATGAAACTGGCTAGCCGTAACATTTTCATAAATTATAGTGCAGTCCTGTAAAAAAAAAAAATGAAAAAAAAAAAAAAACAAAACAAAAAAAAAACTAAAAGATAAAGAAGTTAATTAAATAAATATTATAAAAGTATGTTGGAATAATAAACAAAAGGTGTTTTAAGATCTACATCAGGTAAGCATGGATCCTGTAGAGACTTTCATAGTACAATGACTGATATCAGTTATTGGCAAGATGTTCCATCCATCCATTTTCTTTACACCCTTGTCCCTCAGTGGGGTCGGGAGGGGTGCTGGTGCCCATCTCCAGCTAACGTTCGGGGGGGGTACACCCTGGACAGGTCGCCAGTCTGTCGCAGGGCAACACAGAGACACACAACCATGCACACACTCACACCTAGGGGCAATTTAGAGAAACCAATTGACCTGACAGTCGTGTTTTTGGACTGTGGGAGGAAACCAGAGTACCCGGAGAAAACCCACGCATGCACAGGGAGAACATGCAAACTCCATGCAGAAAGACCGGGGCTGGGAATCGAACCCAGAACCTTCTTGCTGCAAGGCAACAAGCTCTACCATCTCTACCATTGGCAAGATGTTATAGGAAATAATTGAACACTATTTTTAAGCCATTTCATTTTAAATACACACACATGCTAAAGGTAATTGTATTCTTTTGCATGTAACATTACAAAACAGCAAGTTTTCAATCACCTAAATGTACAATCTTCAGCCAGAGTTAGATGATTTTAAAAGGTTTAATGTATTAGAGTGAATTTATTTCCATTAGCTCTGGAGTTTCCCTTCTTTTGTATATTAGTAGCCTTATAACTAATTTCTTCAACTAGAAAGATAACTAAAGCGAATGTATTTCTACAAAAAAAGAAGAAAATTAAAAGCCAAAGAGAGAAGCAATAAATGAAAGTGCAGTACAATTACACTTTCAGACATAATGAAATGTAATTTAAGATGTGGCTGTACTCAAAAAGTCAAATGAATATGAATTTAGGCTCTAAAGGTTGTAAAACCATATATAAGCCTAGGATGTTTTAGTTATTTTGATGCAGTTAAGCAAAAATATAGAATGAAACGCCTCCAGATAGTGGTATGTTTAGAATATTGTTCCTTGCAGCCATTCTGTGCTCTACAGAGTCACAAGTCTACCTAAGCTGATATTAGCAGGAAATATTTCCAATGCATAAAATTGGTTTGTCATGTAAGCTATAGGGAAGAGTAGGTGAATATTCCCGGCCATCTGACCAGCAGTGTGCAGCAACAGGTGAGTGGAGGCGGAGCTTGGTATTGTTAAGCGAAATTGCTGGTTGCTAACACTTTTTGGAGTCTGATTAAAATAAAATAACTAAACCAATCTTTACCAACCCAACTAAAAGGATTTGATTC
The DNA here is from genome assembly GCF_001443285.1 of Poecilia latipinna. NCBI lineage: Eukaryota > Metazoa > Chordata > Actinopteri > Cyprinodontiformes > Poeciliidae > Poecilia > Poecilia latipinna. The sequence continues at coordinate 438,562 of NW_015112649.1, read as the reverse complement.
CACAAAGTTGTGGTGCAAGCCAAATGGCAAAGGTGTATAAATACATACATGGGTACTATGAGCTATTCCAGTTTTTTCCCTTTTCTTCTCAAAGCTAATAAAGGAAAGCTGTACAGATGTGGATTTGCCTCATCGACGAGGCCCTCCTAGAAACCTACACACCAACCAACACCTCGCTGATTATGACCGGATACAGGCAGCCATCTTGTTCTCTCGTGTTCATTAGTGTGTTTACTGCAGTATCAACTGGAGGAAGTACAACTGGCACTTGATTTGGGAGCACCGGCTGGCGGTAAGCTGCTGTGTGTTCATGCTTGTGTTTTGGCTGCCGTTGATGACCCAGGAGTAAATTAGCCCGCTAATCTCGCGGAGGCAGTGATTATCGTCGTGAACCTGGAAGCTCTGTTTGTGCCGGAGAACGGAGTCAAAGCAACACAAACAGCAGCAGCAGGGGAGCTACCTTCTGCACGTGTGTGTGTGTGTGTGTGTGTGTGTGTGTGTGTGTGTGTATAAACATCAATTCCAAAGGTCTACCTCATGTGCAGCAACGCACATGATGATAAACTGTATGAAAGGATGTGGACAGTGTGTGTGATGTCTATAGTAAATCCACCAATTAAGTGGCCTGTGCATAATTAGCATGCTAATGAGCTGATCTAGGTAAAAGCTGCTCGCACAAAAACGTGCAAGATACACAAGCTGAATAGAGTTGAAAGGTGAGAGACTCCGAACTGAATGTTTGCTAATATTTACATTAGGAGAAAAAGCTTTGGTGGAACCGGAGGCATGGTGATTGGTGTCGAGGATTTTAAGTATTAAAACTATTCAAAATGTTTTGTGTAGATGCACCAAGCATGATGTTCCAATGGTTTTCAGGTTTCCTTTCAGGTCTCTCCTGCAGCTTACAGACATATTCTAATTTTTATTCTTTAAGGGTCATAACAAAATTGTAAAGAACTGAACTAATATAGCGCTTTTCCAATCACTTTTAGTTTATTACATATTTTTTGCTAGAGCACATGAATTAAAATAATTGTTATAAAAAACTGTGGTATCGCATTTCTATTCATACCATACTCTTAGTGAACTATGAGAAAGCATTTTTTTTAATTATTATTTTAAAGAAATCAATTGTGTTTTATATTTCTTGTGTAAATTCTGTGAACATTGTCACACCACAAACACTTCAATATCAAAGGATGGCCATAAGTGTTCAGGAGATCAAGTGTGGTGAAGGCTGTAGAGGTTGCAGCTGGCGCATCCTCACATAAACAAAAGCCTGGCTTCAAAACACAAACACACACCAACATAAATGAGCAATTTCCACATCCTCTCCCTTTCTGAATCGCTGACCCGGACTACAACCTCGGCTATGATCATAGGGAGGGATGAGTGACTCATTGAGATACACATATACGCGCACACACCTGGCAAGAGGCTTTGGCAGATGAGGAAACGGATTTGAAAACAAACATGAGCTTGTTGGCTGTTTAGCGGACTAACCCGAGCCACAAAACCACAACGAGCATCTGGTGTTTCTGAGCTTCATCTGGCAAACCCAGAGTTTGCTTTTTAGAGGTTTGTGATGATGCTTGCGTTACCTCTGCAAGTAAGACGTGACCACGGGCGAGCAGAGGTTGGCGGTGGGCTTGGCCAGTCCCAGGGAGAAGATGGTGTCCTGCAGCCGGCGGACCGTGGGGATGCCGCCCTTGGCCGCCACGGCGTTCAGCATGTGGAAGATGTAGGTGATGTGGATGTCGTTCAGCATCACGTCCTTCTCCTTCATCTCCTTCAGGATGTCCACTGCCTCTGGAGGAGGAAGAAGGAGAATTGCTTTGCTCAGCATAAAAAAAAAAAAAAAAAAAAAAAAAAAAAAAAAAAAAAAAGAGCAGTGACCTGAGAGTGGCTTACAGGTAAAGGAGAGAAGGGACAAACACAAAGAAAGGAAGTCGAGGAGAGGGTGAGACGAGGAGAGAGGCTGCAAGAAGTGGGCATAGATTGGTTTGGGTGTGTGGATGCGATAAAAGGCCGCTTTAGCTAATTCCATGTGGGGAAAACAAACCCATATTAAAACAGCATTTTGCGCCCAGCGGGGATGCAAATCCTACCCCGTATAATGCCAACTCTCTGCTAATTGCTACTTGCAGTTTTCTAAACGAGACTACAATTACCGGACCCCTACAATGGAGGCCAGCTTTTTGCCGTGGCCATGTGGAAAGCACTTGGGGGGCTAAATTATAGGTATGTGGCGAGAAGGGCCCGCTGTGGCCCCGATAGGACCTTGGTGAGCGGGGCTGAGGGGTGGATCGGTTCGGTCAAGTCTCGCTGGTAATGGAGGGCTTTTTACTGGGCCAGGCGCCCATCTGGCCGCCACAAGGGGCTAAATGGTGTAGAGGGAGTGAGTGTGTATGTGCGCTAACAGGGTAAAGTAATTAAGATGCGTTTACTGTCTATTTAGACAGCTGTTAATGGGCTGTCAGTGATACAGCCGCTCTCCACCACAGATACTAATCTATACAGCGAGACCAATAACGAGGAGGAGATGGATAGACGGAGACAAGCTGAATATATTTGAATAATCTGCTTTAAGCCTCAAATTGCAGGGTTCTTTTGGTATTGCGCTTAGAATATATTCAACTGAGGTCCTTGATTCCGTTGTTGAGGCAAAGACGGAAATAAAGCTCAAAATGGAAACCAAAGGACAATAGTGCTACAAAGATCTCTCCTCCAACACCGACGTTATCGCAACTAAACCTCCAAAACGAGAGTATCCTAAAAATGTCTACAGTCAAAACACTTTGCAGTTGGTGAGCGCTTTGGCATCCTAATTTCTGGTTGGTCTCTCCGTCGTCCAACTCCCTGTGCCAGTTGTTACGGCGGATGACACCCAAGGCTGCCACAGATTTAATGGGGCAGGGGGAAAACATGGGAACTGAGGCTGGAGCAGGAGGAGCAACTCGAACTGAAAAATAGGAAACGCAATACGAGTGGGGATGAAACTGCCAGAGGTTCAAGGCTAGTTAGAGCTGGAATGCCGTCAGCCAAAGCTACTAAAACATGATGCCCTCTACTTTTCCACAGTAAAAGTTTGCAAAAGAATGTAAGGTAAAAGATTTCCCACATTTTTTCATCCGTCAGTGTTTCCACAAAACCGATGCAGGGTTAACTTGTCCAGCATGCATCAGGTCCATGTCTTTTTATTGCAATTTGTACAGTTTGATCTGGAGAAGATCATCTGGCAAAGAGGCCAGAGTTTAGGACCTGCTCACCTTCTTTTAGTATATTCAGGTCTGTATTTAGATTTCTAATACACAACAAACACATCGGAAATACTTTACCTTTAAAATACAATTTTTTCCCAAATAGACACCATTTACAATGATTAGAAGAGTTCAGTTGCAAAGCAGATGTGATCTATGCGTTACCCTCTGGAGAAAATAAGAAAAAAAAGACAGAAGAAGCTTAGCAGCAGAAATTCAACTAAGCATCTCAAAGCTGCCTATTGCTGAACAAGATGGAGTCGTGGAAATGAGTAAAAACCAGCTGAGGTAGAGTACATACCAATTTATCTGGAAGAGATATTTTACAGTCGACTACATTGTCAAAAATCTATTTTATATCAACACTTGTACCTGTTTAAAGTAAGAACAGATTCATTCTCAGGTGTGAGGATATTCCTGGACAACATACTAGATAAACTAAGCCAGTTAAAGAGACAGGTGTCTTATCACTGAGCCAAATCAAAAAGAACGACGTAGACATAAACATCTGAGGTGGAAATTGCAGGGATAAATGAAAGCACAGAGCAAACATTTCACAGAAAATGACACACCTTGTTAGTTATAATTACCATCTAAAAGACCATAGGAACATGCTGATCTCAGATGTTGCCATCTACATAAGCAACATCTACGTCACAGGCTCACCTGCTATCACTTCTGCAGTGTTCATCTCAGATGATGCATATTCTTTCTGTCTGACCGTTTCTCCCCCCCTGAGCTTCTCCCCCTCCATCTACCCACGGCTCTCTCCATCACAACATGACAGACCCGTTAATCACAGAGACCAATGGCTTGGAGCTGATCTGCCCAAATGGAGCAACACTACCCAAACTTCCCTCCGTCCACCATCAAAACCTCCCCCATGCCGTTCTCCCTCCATCTCCCCTTTCATCCGTACGCCGAGCTAGTATGTATATCCATCAGCTCAACAGAGCATCTCGACCAGCACACCGAGCCAGACCCCGCGCGTGGAAACACACACATATATACGTGCACGCACGCAGGCATCAAGAGATGGGAGGCAGACAGCCCAGGTAAACAAACATCACACAGCCCAATGGTTCATGTAATCCTGCCTGACTTGACTGCTGCTGATGTCTCTTTAGAGAAACACACACACACACACACACACACACACACACACACACACACACACACACACACACTGCACTGAAGAGGAGTTTGGAACCACCTGAAAACAGAACAAGTTGCGTTTACTAAAGTGGGAGGCTGGACGGATTGAGGAAGAGGGCAAGGTCAGGTCAAAGAGATGCCTGGTGATAGAGGAGAGGTGTATTTATTAAAGAAAGGAGAGGAAGAAAGCTGTGTTTAGCCTCTTGAGGCCCATGTAGTTCAGCGGGTCCAAGGTTGGATTTTATTAGAACTGCTAGATATGTACAGGTGGATGTACACCAAAGGTTTCAAAGGGATATTTAACACAAAACTTACTTATAGTTACACTGAAATGACTTAAGCTTGACTGTTCAGATGATGGATATTTAAGAAAAACATTAAGTCAGGTGTGCATTTATACACGTCCTTTACTTTGATGCCCCTAAATAAAACCCTGTGCAGTTACTAAACAAGTCTGTGTAATGATTCTTACCTGACTTTTACTCTTTGTGCTGAAATGATCATTTCTTGCTCTCTGTTCCATTCCCCCAAATAATCTATCTACATGGAACATGTTGCAAAAAGCCTGGAAATTAACTGAACTTAATTCACTGAGCACTAGAGATGACTTCTCCTTAAATTGTGACTTTTTTAATAATTTGCATCGTATTTTAATCCTGTAATTATTTCCATTTCCTTTTTAGCCTCCATTTCTTCTTGGCCAGGACTCCCTTGAAAAACAGGTTTTAATGACAATGACACTTCCCTAGTTTAATAAATGTAAAAACAAATAAAAAGTTAACTTCAACTGAACCAAGACTTGGGTTTTTAGGCAGACCAGAGTTTGATCGCACATTCACACTTCTCAAAATGAACCAGACTTTCAAGGAAAATGAATTAGAGTTCACTTAAAACAAATTAAACAGGGCTGGTGTGAATGCACTTTTAATGGCTTTCGGGTATTTTTTTTTTTTTTTTTTTTTTGAGTCAAGAGATTTACAATCTTTAACCAGCAAAATACTGTTTCTAACAAACAGAGCTGGGACCAGATGAGTAAAAGCTCCAAAATATAACAGTAATTGTTCAGAAGAAGAAAATTAATTGGTTTAAAGATTAGAAAAAGCTCAGAGAAAACATTAAAAGGAGAATGAAGATAAAGAACAAAGTAGCAAACAAAGTTGGTAGTCAAAATGAGGGGCTTCAAAGAAAAACAACAAAACCATTAAAGCAAGAGAGAAATAATGCGAGATGCCAAGAGATGTGATCTTCAGCGAGGCCTGGTGTTCGCTGGGAGCCGGGCAGATCAGCGTCTGGGTGGGGACAGGCTAACATCAAGGTTAGCCATGTGTGCTAATGTGGCTGACAAGCCTTGCCTCCATATGCACACATTCTAACTAATGGCAAATGCATTGAGAGCTGCCTATACACACCCCGACACACTTGCAGGCAGACGGACACACCGACCGACCGACGTGCCACCAAATGTCTTGTGCTTGAATTCACATGCAAATTTCTGTCACTCTGTGTGTATGAATGCGTGTGTGCGTGTGTGTGTGTGTGTGTGAAATGTTCAAGCACTTTGGCGGACATGATCTGCCATTAGCATCAAGGCAGATTTCAATAATTCTGGAAAAATACACACAGTCCTGTAATTTTCCCCCTCTCTCATTTCCCGCTGACGTGTGTGTCAGTGTGTGTGTGTGTGTGTGTGTGTGTGGGGCAAGAGAATGACACGCTTTGAGAAAGACAGGGATGGTGGGGGTCAAATGGAGACGCAGAAAAGGAGAGCGAGTGATGAGGGGAGGAGCGGAAAGGCGAGAACAGACGAGGGAAACATTTCGCCTGTCACCCAATGCGAAATGCGGAGAAGCACAAACTGATGGTAATTGGGTCTTCAATGGGCTGAAGGAAACCCACCGTAGAATTCAGAAAATGGCCGACTAATATGGTAACCGAGAGAGTTTGTGACAGATTTGGTGGCGCGCACGTGCACACGCACACACACACACACACAGAAGCTGGAAAAAAAAATCACATACTTTCCAAGCAGCGCACAATTTGGTTGTACAAGCAAAAAAAAAAAAAGAAAAAGACATGACAATCAGCCAGACTAGTTTGTTAATACACAGAATTACTTATGGAAGGAACCGATTTCTTCCAGCTAAAGTGCTAATGAGTAAGTTGAAGACGATAACTTTTGTCACACAAAGAATTAACCTAGTAATAAATGACTGAAGCAGACAGCCTGTGACTTGTTCCCACACAGTGTGAATATGAGCCACTGTGTCATTTTACAATGCACAGAAACGGGAAGGATCGGTTCACTGAACGCGTTTGTGTTATGCGTGCGCCTGGGTCCATGTGGCTCCGGTGTAGAAACATTGAAGGAGTCAGCTAATCCAGAAAATCGCTAATTAATCTCACACCATTTGCTTGTCATTTCAGATGCAGCGAGAAATTAACGGGCGACTGGAATCAAACGATTTTCAGGTGATCAGGGCTTATCGGTAAAATCTGCTCCAGATCAGCAAACCCACCTAAGAGCTACCGGGACTCAGTCACTGAAATCTTCAATGTGAACGCCGTTACTGAGTAAAGGAGATTACAATATAGCTATTTTCAGACTCAGTTATGGTGAAATGTGTCCGGTTCCCTAAGAATTCAGGAGAGCGAGAGAGAGCAAGACTATCAACAGATAACAAGAAGGGTAAAAAATAGTGTAGCAAAGTTGCTCTTTTGTTTATTCATTTTTTTTAGTTTTCCCTCTTCTGTCAGTCAGACACACCGGGTGCCCTGATTGTTATGATAGCACTAAATTCAATCTTAAGGGATATTCTTGTTGTGTGTTGGGTGTTAAGAGTGGACTGGTCTGCTTGGAAGGACAAGGAGACCGGTCAGACCTCAAATCGAGGATATTCAACAAGTTGGATTGCTTTGGTCCGATATAGCAGCGTGTGGACAAACGGGAACGCAGCCTACCAAGAGTGACTGTGACATGCAGCCGATCAGAAAGCGAGGTGACGGAAACACAGAGACAACAAAACAAATTAAATAATCTGCCAATGGAAATACTATTGTTTTCATCAATATTAAGGAATTATTTACTAAATACTTCAAAGTCAGTTTTATCTAATTTCAGGTGTATTAAGATATTTGCACTAGAAACTAGAAGAAAAACACGAATTTGTGTTTTTGCAGCGCAGTTAAAAAGGTCAATTACTCCATAACTTATAGATAAACATAAAATGTCTCTGCTGTACCACTTTGTATTTTCTCTTATAGCATAATGAAGCTTTATTCATCTTAAGTTCCCCTTTCAGGAAATGCATTTTGAAGCAAAAACACATCAGATATTGATTCTGACAACTTACCCTCAACTTTGTCATTCAAAGAGAGCGTCTTGACCAGTGTGATGTACTTAATGGGATCCAATGTGACTAATGAGTCCTTTCGACTTCTAAAAGCAGAGAGAGAGAGATAGATGTGATTAATGTGTTCTCCTAACAGTAATGCAGCTCATCTGCTGCATGCTGTCAGGGTTCAGTCAGACTGGAGGGCAGGTGGTGAAAGAGGAGGCGGAGGAGGAAACAAGGGGAGAGTTTCCTGTGTTTCAGCTCGCCAACAGAGCGGCTGGACCCTGCATTAACGTCTCCCCTAATACCACTCAACTTAAACTTTAATGGCCCACCAACCGGCCGCAGTCTGTGTGTGTGTGTGTGTGTGTGTGTGTGTGTGCGCGTCTCCTGCTGCACTCACAACTCCCTCTTCAGGTTGAGCGCCTCCTCCACGTTGTTATGACGGCAGCACAGGCTGATGAGGATGGCGTACGCCCCGACGGACATGTCGTCTCCGTACTGCTGCTTCAGCTCAAGGGCGCGCTGCAGGTTCTGAGGAGACAACGGGACGCTCAGAAACGCCGAGCGTGGAGCCAAACACGGATGAAATGGGAAGGGTTAAGGGAAGCGTACCTCTTCAACGCTCAGAGTATGGATGGTCTGTTTAAGAACGGAGTTCAGCGGCTTGTTCTCCGCTTTCAGTTCAGCCAGTTTGCGTTCAAGAGCCAAAACTTTGTTCTCATCTCCCTGAAGGAGACAAAATGTTCGTCACACGTACAAAACCCACATGCAGCCTCGCAATTACGTGACCTTGTAGTGATGTGGTTGATGTCGGAAGTTTAAAATGAATTAAAAATACTAATAATCATAAAAGAAATAAATAAATATAAATAAATAAATAAAAATAATCTAAGAAATTTAGATCATGACAATGAATGCTATACCAATTTGGGGTTTTTAATGATTTATTAAAATTATTAATAGTCCAGTAGGTCAATTATACAAAGTACAGCTGAAGTGAATAAATTGTACAAACATATTTAAATTTAGAGTGGATTTTCTCTGACCTTCATGCACTCAAACCTACGGATACAGTCTGAAATCTATTTACACTGGAGCTTTTAAATTCTCCTATGTAATAATTACGGATTACAGATCATAGAGTCTCTTTAAATAAAACAGATTAGTTTGATGGTAATCATGGGAAAGTCTCAGTAACTTGGCAAAAACCGTGGAAAAGCCAAGTCTAGATTTCCACGAGTCTTTTGGAATGATGGCAATCATGCTGTGGGTCTGATTTGTGAAACTTTGACACAAGTGTGTGTTGAGACAAGAAGGTATGTCCAAACACCAAAGCAGCATTTGGAATAGCAGAAACAGGCCAACATTTGGCTTTTTCACTGGACACACCAGACAAGTTCACTCCTGCCCTCTTAATATTCAGATGATTCTCAAATAATCCAGCATATGTAAAGCAGTAAAGATGAAAATTATGCTTCTCTGTCATTCTTCAGACATTTTTACTTACGGTGGCCAAAGAGGCTGACCCAGAATCTCTTTCCTTTGAATAAACCAAAGCATGCACATCCTGCAAAACACAGTAAGCATCAGATGATTACGTTTCTACAACCGTGATGCAACAACTTCACAAAGTCAACTTTAGAAACTGAAGCGATGTGACCGCTACAAGTCCAGCTTGGCTACTTCATTATGGTACGTATCAATTTTCAAGGATTAACTGATGGTTTTTGGTTTGTCCATCGAGGATAATAAAATTGTCTGAATCTGAATTATGTTTAAAAAAAAAAAAAAACATTTTGCACCTCTTCCACTAGTTTCTCAAACTTTTTTCTACATAAATGGGAAAAGACGAGACACGGCAAAGAATAAAATCTGTCAAGTCAAATCTTCTTCTTTCATTAATTCAGGGCTTTAGACAGAAAACAAGCACAATTATTGATTTGTGAACAGAAACGGAACAGACGTCCTAATCTGTACCTTAATTAGCTCGGGGCAGAGGTAAGAGTCCAGGAGGTTTCTGATCCCTCGATAGATGCTGGGAGAAATCGCAACACCCTGCAAAAATAAATAAATAAATAAAAAATTCAAATGTCAAGGTCACAAAAACAGCAAGATGTGCATGAAAAGCAAAGAGTTTCAACAATTACATACAACTTTTCTTCATTTAGGGGAAATTCATTTATTAAGTCAAACCTAAGGGGAAACTATTATAACTTTGTATCTTGCTGTAAAAGCTTGATTAGTGCATCTCTAATCTAAATGTCATGACCCTATGAGGTTAATCGGGTTGCCTGTAGCAGTATTTGTCTGTCAAAGACGTAACCACAGATAATTTGGGATTTATAAACATCTGAACAAATATTGTTAACATCACTGGGATGTCCAAAAGAAGCTGTGAGCCTTTCCTCAGTCTGAAATATGTTATTTATATATATACATTTTCCCCCATAGCCATCAAAAAATAAAAAGATAATGAATCTGGAAGGAAATCAAATGACCAGCTCTTCAGCCCAAGTTTTGCAACTTCTGTGCATTATGAATAAATTACCAAACCCCATTTCTATTCATATACGTCGCATTTTCCAACTGTGTTTTTAATCAATTTTTCAACTTTTGTCTTTTCAGCATTTTTCTTTGATTTCAAAATTAAAAATATGAGTAAAAATACAACAAAAAATCATTTCTAAAACATAAAGAGACCCATGAGGATGGGACAAAGTGTGGACATGTCTCAAGAGGAAGAAGCCAACAAAAGACGAGAGTGACCACATCAGAAATTTGGAGGGTCTTTATTTGGTTATTACCTCTTGTTTAATTAACCCTCACCCTCGGAAAATACAACGAAAAAACGGCATGTGGGCGTTCCCCTGCAGGTTAAGGGGTTAAAAAAGGAAAATATGTATCTAAGACGATGTTTCTTGTTCTTGTTGACTGGGTCTATGGCATGTATCTCAAAATAAATGAAAAATACAAGAAAAATATTGATGGATAAAGATAATTTCCTTCGTGAGACCTCAATAGCCTGGTGACAAACTGCAAACAGCTTCAAGTCGTTTCATAAAAGCTCCTCGAAAACAGAAAGTAATGGGTTTAACACACAACTCATCAGTGTGTGAAGTTTGTACCTGAGCATGCAGCTGATTGAAGAAACTCCTCAGTTTGTCTTCCTGCGCATGGACCTGCCCCTCTGACATGCTGTCTATCAGATTGTAGAGGAAGTACGACGTGGCCTCTGCACGCACACACACACGTAAACACACACTGAGAGCAGTCGTCTTGGGAAATAAATTTCATTTGCCACCGTGTCAGTCACGGTGTCCATTTGTGCATTCATACTATTTTTCCTGTAACCTCTGCAGAGTGTGAGGTTGTGTCATTTCTGCTGACAGAAGCTGCTTTGGGTCTGCAGTTTGAGTGAACGTACGGCGGCTCGCTGTGACAGCTTCCTCCTACTGCCACGCTTATGCACACACGCAGATGTAGTCTAACTGGAAGTGACACGGATAACAGTCTCCATCGCTCCCACCAGCGCACACACGCCAGCTTCTGCACTGGAGACTCCCCCGACTCTCACACACACACACACGCGCACATACACACACACCCACTCTCGTTGCTGCATCAGCAGTAAGGCTCTATTTCCCTGGGTAGCAGGTCCTTCACTGACATGCTGACAAACACACACACTCACACACACCCCGTAACGTATAGAGGCGCCACGACGAGAAGTGGGTCTGACGTGAGTTCATTGCTATGGAGACTGGACGTAAACACGGATTTCATTATCAATGATATGCAGGAGGCAGTTTTGTACAACCGATACGACGCAGATAAAACCCAGACATGGAGCCTCCTGTTCTGTTTTAAACCTATGCAAAACTCACAAAAATTACATGATGAAAGAATTACAAAGCTCAGAACATGTATGAGGTACAAGCGAGAGTGAAGTCCACATGGACTTGGTTTCTTACCAGATGGGTTGGAGTTTCCAGCGGAGAAGCGCTCATCTTTGTGCAGCAGCTCAGTAATCTGGGAAAAAGAGCAGAAAGTATGCATATACCTTGAAGTATTTTCACATTTGGTCACAATACAACCACAAACCTCAATGGATTTCATATATAAATTGATTTTAAACACTCGCAATTTTATCACATATTACATTTTCTTTCAGCATCGTCAAAAAAGTAGAATAAAGTGTAAAACTAAACATTCCTACCCTCACAGGAGTCAATTTATCAATTACTGATTAACTATGTTTCTAGCTACTTTTTAACTTAAGTTTCATGCCACAGCATGATGCAGCTACCACCATGTTTCACTGCATGTTGGCTGTGTTTTTATACTGAAATTACACACAAGTTTACCATTTACAAAGTAGCAAATGTTTAAAGACACATGGATTTTTACACATAGTCGAGGGAGCTGTAAAGTACATCTTACACATACTTTAGCAAAAAGAAATAAAATTAAAAAATGTTCATTGCTTATTCAGTGAATCCCCTCTTTCGTGTTGTAATATGCATCACGATCTCATCGCATTTGCTTTTGCAAATAAGTTGAATCTCAAATTTAAAGAAGCTATTTGAAAAAAACAACTACTTTTATACAGCAAGCATTATTCATAAATAATTGACAAAGCATCCAAAATGCAGCCGAGGTACAATGTGATATAACATTACAAACACAGCCACCTTTTCAGGGTTTTTTTGGTATAGTCAAACGTTGACATGCAGAAGTCGTACCTTGACCATGGAGTCCACATCAGAGGACCTGCAGGGGGCAGTAGAGGACAATAAATGAACACCAGCTGCAGCTCAAACACAGTTTTTATGCAATTTGGTCATTGAAGTCAAAAAACACAAGAAGAAATTTATCTACTGGAATGAGAGATGCATTAATGACAATATAAAGACATTCACATACCATCTGCTCTTTATATGAGATTCATGTAAAAACATATAAAGTTGAAGATCTATAATTTTACAATTACAACTCAAAGGTAATTTTATTTATGTAGCACATTTCCAGCAACAAGGCAATACAAAGTGCTAACTTTGTAAAAACATCCTCCAACTTTTCTGTCTTTTTTTATTTTTTATTTATTTTTTTTTAAACACAACACTTCTCAGGAGCGATGAGATTATTTCACCACCGCTAGTGAACTGACAGCATATCACAGAATACGTGAAGAAGAAGCGACACGGTTTCCAGTTCGACACCCTCCGTCCCGCAGTACAACAGACGAGAGACGGCGGTACAAAAGTCTGGCACACCACAAAAGACACAAAGTCATACATGAGCACAGGCGCGCGTGCGTGCGCTCACACACACTACGGGCTAAATGATGACAATGTGCGACATCTCCAGCGTTGTCAGCGAGATGTTGGAAAAGGAGGAGAGAGAGGGAGATGAGAGGAGAGAAGAAGAGGTCTTTAATGATTAAATTATCCCCTGACCTTGTCTTTGACAGGGGCAGGTCCCGCACAGCGATGACACGGCACGCGCAAACGCACACACACACACACACAGACGCGCTTCCCCAAGTGACAAGCCCAATTATGACCCTGTCAGGCAACCTAACCATCACAGGAGTGTGTGTGTGTGTGTGTGTGTGTGAGAGAGTAAAGCAAATAGAGATGAGAGGAAAAGGACTGATTTAGAAAAAAAAATAAAAACACTAATAATTAGTGATGACTTAGAATATCTTTTCAGAGTTGAGTGCTGAACAGACATCCCAGAGATCACACATCAAGAGCTACTGAGATGATTAATAATCTGCTGCACAAAGACAGAAAAAAAAAAACCACGGAACCGAACTTCATGGTTTCAACGCAAAACGCTGTGTGTGTGCAGGGAAACATAACCCTGAGCTCACCGTACCCAGAACAAAATGAAACGGGTAGTGGCAGGGAAGTTGGCGGAAAAGTGTTTTTCAGAAATTCTATCAAAACCAACCGGAAACATTTTGTTGATCCAATTTTCCTAAATTTGAGCTAATAATTGGTGGAGAATAAGAACATTTCAAGTCAGTCCATTCAGGCTCTCTCAACCACTAATATTTATTAGGTGATTAGGGAGACAAAAATAAATTCATTGCTAGAGCAGCAAATGTAGCCAGTGATTTCTATAAAAACCATAAATGAGACGGTTTTATAGATCAGATCTCCATGAGTTTTTCACTTTCTGGTTAAGTAAAGGTTACAAAACAAACAAAACCTTCTTGTTGAGATAAAACAGAAGTTCTGAATTTTTGATTTTGTTTCTGTTAGCTGGATTAGATTAGATTAGATTACTCACTGTCCGGGGTTTATGTTTGCAATAAAGCCAAAACAGGAAGACATTACTACCACTGTTAATTAATCGTATGCTAAATTAAAATGAGATTGATCATTTCCATTCTGATCATTAACATTTTTTGACGGCTAATTTTGCTTATAGAGGCTAATAATTATCAAGATATTACTTGAAAATGATTTCAAAACGACATTATATTTTATCATAATAATTTATGGGTCAAACTATCATCCAGCAGGGTTTGCTGTCATCACAGGCCCAGCCACTACTGAGTTTTTACTTAACGTAATGAAATTTGAAGACAAAACACTTTTGCTGGGCGCTGTGCATAAAGAACTTGGACGGCCTGAACCAAGAGCATAAAGTTGAGCTTAAGTAATCGAATTTTTGCTCAGTGAAAGAAAATAACTTCGGTCCCCGCAGGGAAGTCAGCACTTTACTCCTCGGTTCACTTCCAGCGTCGCCCGGGGGCCCGAGTGTTTTTGTGCAGCCGTGTAGTGCTAAACTGTAAATATTCATAAACGAATGCCTGCGAGTCAGACGCTGGTCCTCAGGCTCAGCCCTGGTGTGTCGGGGAGAGTGAGAGAAAAACGCAACCAGCGCAGAAGTTGGAGGGGGCGATAGTGGTGGACATCTGCTCATTTGCATATCTCCCACGGTGCTTTGGGGCGAACGCATGAGGGGCGAGGGCCTCCATATGTATGAGGCACCCGCGTAAGTCTGCGTGATGCAGCGTTTCTCCCTGCAGCTGCCCAGGCGCACAGACGCCGGTGGATGGTGCGATGGGCCACACATGTCACGTTCACACACACACACACACACACACACACACACACACACACACACACTCGCAGCATATGCTGCAGTGACCTCCATAGCAAAACCCCAGGCTGGGGCTCCGAGGGGCCAAATATGTAAAAAATGCCGAATGTAAAGTGATGCAGAAAATGGGAAGACAAACAGAGGAAGGGGCTAATTGACTCACTTTTTGAAGCCGGAGATGAGGCTACTGCGGAATAAGCCGAGGTCCAGAGGTGGGAAAGAGGGATCCGACACTGAGGTGGAGAAAGTAAAAGGAGAAATGTTAAAGAATAACAGCAGATCTGAGAAGGCAGAGAGTCTGATTGTCGATTTATGTCATCAGGTAAAAAAAAGTCCAATCACTTAAAATCTGCCATCAAGCCCAACTTCAGGAAATTATGTGGATTAATCATTGTCAATGAAACATCTCATTTGAGACATCTTTCCAAAACAAAGGAAGTTGGATCCAAAACAGGAGCTTGAGGTTCTGAATAACCGGAAAGAGCTTAATAAAGTAAAGCAACTTGTTTTTTTAAAACCCATTGCTCCTGATTTTAAAATAAAGTATCCGGGTTACAAATTTCTATAACTTAAAGGAATTGGCAGATATCTGTGGAATGTTCTTTTGGCATCAGAAAAGAAAATAATAATGGGACAAATGGGTGGGACAGCATGAACCGACTGTTAAGGAATGAAATGAGGTCGCCATGGTTATTTACAGAACGGGGAAAAAAATTACATCTTCTGTGACGTTTTTGTTAAAATACTGGGAGGAGTAGGCCAAAAAGTGAGTGTCTAACTTTATTTTCAGATTATTTTTCACTAGAAAATCATGCACATGTTAAAAGGAAACAAAATGAAACATTTGTTGATTTTTATTTTTTGCTTTCAATTTTCATTTTTTTCCACTTATTTAGGACAGAATGTATTGTGGCGATCGTATCTTTGTTTCCACAGAAAAGAACTTTTAATTATTCTTCATACTTTTCTCATTTGACAAAGAAGCTCTTACTCACTTTACCCAAAACTTTTAACTAGAATGAATCAGTCCTGAATGAATGGATCTACACATGTTGACAGTTCAATTTTAAATCTTAACTATAACTTTCAGTTCCTTCATGAATGAATTGTGAAAGCCTTATAATCACCCTTTCCCTCTCTCTTTATGTTGTCTTGGAAATCCATCTAAAAGTAGTTGAACACATTCAATTTATTAATTATTTTTCCTCAAGATTTTTATACATTTGTTTTTTATCATCTCTTTAATTTGCTTTAGTCTTTTCATTCGTATTTTTAGTTTCTCTATCCTTATAAGTCACTTTTTTTCTGCTACAAAACACAATTTACCATGATCAGGCAGGTCACAGGGATTAAACTGAGACACATATGTTGCAGTGAATGCTGGGTGTTTGAGGCTAAAAGATGTAAGACAGAAAACAGGAGCAGCTATCCATAATTTAGGAGCCCTTCGTATCTCGCCCCTCTGAGCTCTCTTTGCTGTTGCTCTTTACAAATTCACACAGACTAATCCCTTAAAAGGCCTGATGAGCACAGAGGTGTCGGAGGGCAAATGTGAATGTGTGTGTGCCAATCAGCCTGCAGGCAAAGCAGAAACTTCTACGATGACAAATGCTCAAGATGGTGCAGAGATTCTTCAGACTTTGTTAAAAACTCCATTAGAGTCAATGTGTGTTGACTTACTTAAGGTGTAAGTTTTAGCCAGGTCGCTAGTAGCCAGAATCCGAATCTCTGCGCACACGAAGACCTTGGAGTCCACAGAGACGCCCAAATCCTGAACAGACAACAGCGATTTTTGTATTTTTTGTGTCACTAAAAACCTTTCGGTGAACGCCGGAGAACAAACCGTAGCGAGACTTTATTGATCACCTTGAGGGTTTGAAGTGTGGCCTCCAAGCTGGGGAAGACAGGGAGGATGTAGGTGGTTAATGTCTCCAGGTCGGGGGCGACACCGAGTCTGACCATGCCTTTCACCACCTCCACCACACCTACAGTCAACAACACAGAGAAGTTTACATTTCATAATCTTCAAGAAAAATTGAATCATGAAAAATTCAAAGACGGAAAACATCAGATTCCCAAAATCTGGTCATGTTAAAAGTTTTAACATAAGCTTTAACTCTGCTTAAAAGTTATGCTAAAACTTTTGTTTTAACGTAAAGAGTAATCCTGGATCAGTGCTTTTTTTTTAGTCAGGCTCTAGTTCTGCTGGAGGTTTCTTCCTGTTAAAGGAGAGAATTTCCTCTCCACTGTCGCTACATGTATGCTCAGTATGAGGGATTGTTACGACGAAAACACAAAAATCGATGCAGTCGCTGGGTCACTAGTGGGAGCTAAGAACAGCTGCCCACCATCCTGTATACTTTAGCACTTCACCCAAACAGGGCGAGTGTTTATTCTTTTTTTTTAATTATTGCTCAAGTTTGCATCAAAATCTGAGGTGGGTAAATATATAATTTACCACAATAAAAAGTGTTATCGATCATAATAATGACAAACTATGGCTACTGATGTGGTTGGGATTTTTGCTCTTTCCCCCAGCATAGTTTCTTATGATTATATATTAATATCTGTAAATTAAAAAAAAAAAAAACATGATTGCATGTAAATATTGTGCGCAAATTAATGATGCTGATGTTCTGAAGTAGGCATTTGCTACAAATTTTTAATTTTTATGGCAGTATTTGTTGCACCGGTCTGATTTTATATTGTGGCAGATGCATTGCCACAATTAAATACTTTTTATAATCACTTATTTTTGCAAGAATGTTGTGATAACATTTTAAACCTATATCAAAAACCTGTGTTTTCACCCGAGGTTGTCATACAGTAAGAATTTCCATACTGGCCCGTTTCTGCTTTCAAAAAACAAAAATGTAAAAACTTAACTTCATGCATGTTCACCTAAAGCGGCTCTTGCATGTCTTGCAGTCAAATACTGCACACACACTTTTCTGCACTCACTCTCACGTTCCAGCCTGCAGCTGTGGAAGTACTCCACGCCCTTGACTGTTATAACACTAATGTTCCCCTCAGAAACCAGGCTGCTTGGTAAACATATGTGGGCATAAACACACACTTGGCCTCAAATGGACTCTTGCACCCTGCTCTCCAGCAGAACCCTGAGGTCCTGCCCCAGGAAAGTTGGCCAAAGCAACCGCATGCATATGGAAAAGCTGCTCAACACGTCGTGTCTCGGAGCGTAAGAGGCGGAGAGGCCTGAGAGAGCCAAGACACATAACCTCATGTTTGTGCTTTTTGGTGAATGGTGGGTAAAACAGAAATACTGATGCAGCGTTATCAATGTTACTAATACCTCTTCATGTGCAGAAAACTATCCTTAAGTGCTTCCTCTAGTTCACACACACACATAAGCGTATGTTGTATATATAGAGATAGAGAGATGCTTGCGTTTGTGTGTTCACCTGTCAGGCTCTTTGCATCAATAAAAGATGAGTTCTGGGCTTTTATATGCCATTAAAACCTGCGGCTGGCCTGCATTATCCCAGGTAGAGGTACCTGAGCCACTCCATCCATTCAGACTTCTCTTCCCTTCGTATCGCTCATTCATCCACTTCTCCCAGTATCCATCTAGCCATCTTTCAAAAAAAAGTAAACAGACAATTTTCCCCTTTCTTCTCAATGGAGGATCCCCATCCACTCTGCCATCCATCGCTTCATTCTTACCCCTCTCATCACTTCCATCCGTCCCTTTTTTTGTGAACGGAGAGAGGGAGCACCTGCCATCTTCCTGAATAATCCATAATCAATTTCACGCTGAGCCAAACAGACAGAAAAACAAGTGAATGGAGAGCAGGAGGTTTAAATGCGGAAGCCAGACGTTCCTCACGTGCTTCCCGTCTTCCGGACATGAGCTTCCATGATCATCAGCACTTTTTCATTCACGCGACGAGAGCTGGAGGAGTTTTTTTTTTTTTTCATTTTTCTGCTCGTCATGCCTTCAAGCAAGAAGCTTTTAACCTTTTGAACACAAGTGTTTCTTTGCTCGGCTTTGAGTTCCAATATTTAAAGATTTAGAGGATATTTCTAATATTCTTCGAGATGAGTCATGTTACTTTTTATTTGGGGAAGAAATGGGACCTGCGATCAACTTCCAAACTATCCAAAGCAATAAATGTGTATAATATCTGGATTATGGAAAAAATCTGTTCTCAAAGTTTAGTTGTAGGAACAGCACCTTCATGTTATGGAGAGTTAAGAAGCCAATAATAAACTCCTTCCCTGTGTATATGGAAGTGATTTGAAATTAAAGAAAGAAACTATGAATTAAGAAAGACGAATTTGTTTAAAAAAAAAACCTAAAGGTTAGGACAAATATTAAACTGTGGTTCATTTAGAGGTATTCGCATGTGGAATAATTGTTGTGAAGTGTGAAAAGAAGAGGGGTAGCTGTTTTTCACTCTTAAATGAAAAAAAGTATAAAAATAATTTGATAAATCCAATAAGGTTTGATTATGACTGTTTTTTTTTTTTTTCTTCAGTTCAGACTTCTTGGAGACGCTTTCCAGGAAAACATGCAGGGAGGATTCTGCTGTTTTGATTTTGTATGTTTTAAAGTTAAAGTATAATAAGCTTATGCTTTCAACCTTTGCTTTTTCTGTCTACGCTTTATGTTCAAGTCATTGGCAGGAATTAAAATATTACTTATTTCTGTATTCATTTTGTTGTTTTTCTTTTTTTCATTTTGTTTATTTCTTTTTAGTTTTTTCAGTATTGTGTTTTGTTTTTTGACTTGTGTATGAAAAGGTTAAAATGGCCAAAATAAAGAAATAGTAATATTAAGTAAGTAAGTTAACATAGGATTGTTGGTGACAAAATAACTAAAGAATCATTTTTGCTATTTTCAGAATCAGTGAGGTGATTAAATTTGTTGGAAAAGCAGCTTTGTGCTGGAAAGGATGTGGTTCGTTCAGGCTGCGACAGAGCGAGAGAAAGCATAACTTCAAAAGAAAGGTTCAATGTATTTCAAAAGAAAAAGAAAAGCTATTTACTCATCTTTGTGAACTTTTAACCTGTCTAAGAAGGAACATGATGGATCTGTTGACACCATTACATCAAATGCTCTCTCCTTTAAATAAATAACCACTATTGTTTTCTCTGCCATCTGAGAAATTTGCAAAGCAATTTTGGCACAAAGAAGAGCTGTGAAGACCAGAGACCTCTCCAGATCGGTCAGCATAAAGACGTGACGTTCTATCCGGGCAAGAAGTATCAAAGTAGTGAGTTAAGCATGGCAGTGGTCACAAAATATCACCATCAGCCTCATGTCTCCAGGTTAACTGTCAGAGACGGGAAAGTGAGGACACACAAGAGGGAGGAGAAGAAGAGCAGAGTGAACCGGTGGCTGTCATCTCGTCCCGTCCTTGGACATGAGTACCTGTCACTTCCCCTTTCCTTTCTCCTCCAACACCATCTGTCCGGCCCATTTCTCTTCGCCTATGATTTACTCAAGGTAGACTTTGTTGCTAGAAGGCAAAAGCAGTTTGTGGGGAAAAAAAAATTAAAAAAAAGAGGAGAAATGACTTCCACAATAGGTGATTTGCGATGAAATGTGTGAAAAATGTTCAGGAAGAGCTCAGGTAAAGCAGCTTGATGCTATTTTGTTACAAGGAAGGAAAACAGACCAAACGAGGACTTTATCCAAAACATGCAAGGTGAAAGAGAGACCCTCTATCCCTCTCTTTCTTCCTTTCACTGGCCCTGCTGTGTCACAACTTATAAGAGAACATTGTGTCACAAGGACTGACAAGCTGTGACTAGCTGGCGGCAGGTGGCGAGAAGGGCCGAGCATATGCTTTCGCTAAACCCACCAAATCCACACCTCATCAACATGTGAGGGGATTTTTCTCTCCCTCTTCCTCCCCCGCAAAAACCCCCTCCCATTCCTCAGCTCAGGCCTCTCTGCCCGCTAGTGACACCTGTGGACAAAAAGTGACACGACGCTTAATATTTCATGGGCCATGCACAGTGGGGCGCGTAATCCAAAGTGAATTCCCTCAGAGCGCTCGCATTTACATGAAATCAAGTCACTTTGCATCAGTCACATCACCTGCACTGCCCTCCGAAAGTCATATCCACCCCCTCACACACACACGCACACACCCACACACACGAGCGCCTCATGCAACCAATGAATGTGCGGGAGAAGAAGAAGGGGGGAGACGCTGCATGATTCATGAGGATTAAGGCAAACACTGTTGGAAACAAGCAAGTGTGAGCGAGGGAGAAGTTTCTCCACTTTCCTTCCTTTCTTCCTTCCTCCTTTCCGCATGGTGATACGTAAATGGATGCTGTCCGACTGTGCGGTCGGAGCTTAAGTCTGTCGAGTTGCACGTGTTCGCACCGAGACATCTCACCAGTCAGACTGGGAATAAGTCTCGACCGCACGGAAGATTCAATTTGCCGCGGCGCAACGCCGGCCTCGCCGGTTTTCGCCTGCCCTGCCAGCTCCAATGCCGTCAACCGGCCGGCGAAAGAGAGGGGAAAGAAAGTAGGAAAAAAAAATAATAATAAAAAATCCATCACTTATTAATTGCTTCAAAAAAGCCCAAAGAGAGACTCTGAGCTCTGCGAACATGGAGCACTTAAAAACCAAACTGCTGCCGAGCGCAGTCGACAGAACACGCCAGCTAACGAGCTGTGAGTCCTGACAAGTCTCGAGATGTCCGTCATCTGTGAACGAGATGATTTCTCATACCGTCCCGTCTCCGACGACAACCAGAGGGAGAGAGAGTACTTTGGAAAAAACAGGCATATCTGTCATCCGTCTTCGATGATTTGTTCTTTAATGTTTGCATCTACTCTGGCACCCGTTACGATTTCAGAAACGTAGAGGACTTGTCAACGTAGCCGGTTATGAGAAACCTAGATTGTTGCATATTTTGATAAAATTTTTTCATTTTGGTTTGGACTGTCCATTAGAGTCCGTGAAACCTCACTTCTGTTTTTGTCTGTTCTTGTTAACATTAAAAAGCAAAAACAATTATTTTTTGTTTTCAGCAGATTTATGTCCAATAAACAGGAAGGAACGTAAAAATGTACTTTTAGCGCACAGAGTTTGGGAACTCAAAAGGATAAAAGAGCAACCTGTTATGTGCCCCTCTCTGACAGAACTGTAGACAAGTAGAAAATTATAGATTCATTTTAAATAGCTCTTTACACCTGGCTACTCATCTTCCTCCTTTGTTCAGTAACAACTACGACACTGAAGAGTGTTGTTTTCCCTATGCAGCAGCCACTTCTGCTCGCATATCAAAATAAATCATTTTCTGACAGAAAATGACAGGACAAGTGAAGTTGAAAATCTGGATCCCGGCCCCATACATGAAAAAAGGTGCAGCAGAACTTATCTTTGGTTTCTGCTTGTAGCGCGAGTCTTTGACTTCACTTTAACTAGAAAGCAGCTTTAAAGTCTAATAGGAGGAGATCAAGAGAGACAAGCGTCAACCTCAGACAACTAATCAAAATAACTCATTTATACCAAAGGTCCAGAAACCGAGCACAGAGCTCATGGTATCCTGTGTGCAATCGCAGTAAGGGACAGATAAAGGAACAGATAAAGACAAAAGAACTGAAGAAACCCACTGAAGCAAAACGCCTAACAAGACAGCTTAGGCTGTCTTACCATGGCAAAGGTCAGCAGGTCATCCTTCAGAAAGACAACAACTCTAAAGATGCAACCAGAGCTAAAATGCTACGGTTTAGATTAAAGGTAGGGCTCCTTTCAATATATCAAGTACTGAAATGGCCCAGTCCAAGTAGAAGCCTAAATGCATTAAAGGATATTTTTAGTTCAAAACTAAGTCTATCATGGAAAAGATTTTATCTCAGCTGGAGCTCCGTTAAATGCAAAATGAAAAAAACAAATAGTTGTGGTTTGTTGCTGTTATTCTTAAACTTCTGCAAATGTGTTTCCCAAAAAAATGTTAAGGAAAACACTGAAGCAAGAAGAAAACTAAAGCTGTTTAGTAAGGCCAAGCAACCAGAAACTTGCAACTAAAGAGTGACTGGACGTCAGGGAGAGTTGCAGAAACATGAAAATAATGTCTGAAAGCGCTTTCTGGGAGTCAAACTGGATGGAAATGGAAAGTTGGGATGTTTGGGTTTTTCTAGAACTTCTCTAGAGAGGCCACGGTGTGTGTCAGCACACACACCCTTTCACGCAGGGATCAGACCTCTTTGCCCCTCGACTTGCCCAGCCTAGTGAAATCTGTCCCAGCTGATTTGCTCTCAAAGGTCATTAATATTTGAGTAAAAACTCCCCTTTAAAAGCTCTTTCTGGTACAGAAGATGTTATAATCCCCTCTACGCCCTCAGAAAAAAAAGAGGAACTTTTTTTTTTTTATTATTCAGATGCAAGAGTTTTTACTTTCTCTTAGGGCTTCATCACATCAACAAACAATTTACGCATTGGGCTAAAAGTAGCTTGATTTGGATGAGCCAAAGCACAACTGTGAGAAATAATAGCGGTCATTTAAGAAGACACAATTGTTCCCCTATTTTGGGGACAACACCAAGGATCTCTCCTTTTTACAGGAGAAGTGATTTCTAAAAAGCTTACAGCCAAAAACCTAGCACGAAATTTTAAAAAATTAAAAATATAACGGAGTGATAACATCTCTTTCTTGTACTTTTTTCATCTCAACATAATGACGCCGTGTTTCCATCAACGTAATTTAATGTGTATTTTGAAATATCACAAACAGAAACAGCTAAATTTGAAAATAATTTCCTCAGTTTTGGAAAAAAGTTGGAGGTTTGGTGGATTTCGGCTTTTCCAAAGTAGAGTTAACGCGCTAAAGGGAAGCTGGGAACAAATCTGCAAAGAAGTCCTGATGTAAAACATTTTCCTCTTCATCACAGCTCACAAAGTAACAGTGAAAATTTACTTTGTAATGGGCAACGCTCACATCTGATGTAATTACACTTTGCTTAGTCTGGTTGATTCGCTCCAAACCAATAGATGGAAACTAATAATTTGCTTTTTCTTTCTGTTTTTTTCTTTTCTTCAAAATTTCAAAACATTTGCTCAAAATTTGCATGATAACTGGATGAAAACAAGGCTAATGTAACGCCATGGTGAGTGACAAGATGAAAACAGCCAAAAGCCCGAAGAAAAACTAAATACGCCTTGCCTTCCTGATACACACTGATCAGACAGAATGAACAGGAAATCGATTCTTTCATCTCTGAGTTACTGTTGTCTTTACTTTTAAACACCTCCTGATACTAATAATAGCCAACTTTGAGTCTTCTTTCCTAAATAAAACCTTCAACACTGAAGCGTGTTCTTTCTGGTGTAACCTACTTGCATTCAGATGTGGTATAATCACTGAAAAGATTGAGTTTTTGACCAGCTGGTTACTAAGTAAGGACGAATCAAATGGAAAATGAGCCGATTCCAGTCATAGAGAAATGTTCTGCTTCAAATTATCCTGTTATAACAATGTTTTAAGCGCTCACTGTGAAACAATGGTGTCCTCGTTTTTACTAACAAACTTAAGAGACGTTCTGAACCGTCTGTGTTTGCGTGTGTGTTTGTACCATCGACGTTGTTCTCCTTCAAAGGCTGAGTAAGAAGAGGCCAGAAGTAATGAGGCCTAACAGGCAAGTTCTCCTCCTTCAGTGTCTTCATCAGCTCCAAAGACATCCCTGCAGTAGAAGAAAGCAGACAAAAAAATTGCTTGGTTTTTGGTAAAATACAATTTGGAGAACATGAATAGATTTAGTCGATGGATTTACCAAGATTTTTGGCCTCCAGGGCGCACGAGAGAGTGAAGGTGAACGACGAGGTGTGAATGTTCGACTCCTGCAGCTCTTTGCAGTAGTGGACAATCTTCTCCAGCGCCTGAAACGTTAGTCAAAGGTAGCAGGTACATTACAATATGGCTCACTATTTACAGTGGGTGGTAAACTGTGAACCTACAGTTTTTTGTTGTTGTTGTTTGTTTTTTTTGACAGGATTAGAGGAAATTTGAGTTGTGCTGTACCGTGCCCATGTTCACGCAGTGTCTGAGGAAGAAGTATCCGAGGTTGGGCGAGTCATCGGTTTCTGACTGGAGAGAAGGGAATGTCTTCAGGAGGTTAAACGCTGCATCTTCATGTCCCTGGGTGATGAGGCTCAGACACAAGTTCATGGCATCTGGAAGGACATGAAGGAGGACATTTAGACACAGGATTATGTGCCATGTTTACTGACAAAAACAGAGTTCCTACACAGTCCATCTTAAATACCAAACAAAAGTTCACTATGAATGAATGACACTTCCACATTGTGTAAGCTTTAAATATGGAACATAGAAAATCTTCAGAAAACGGGAAGGAGGGAAAAAACAGATGAACAACATAATTTAGAGAAGGAACAAACAAAAAGTAAATAACTACAAAATGAAAAAAGGAAGAAAATAAAGAGAGAAGAAAGCCAGGGTTTACCCCAGTGTATTATAAGACTGGCGGGCCACCAGGCTTTACTTGTGCCCCCAGCAGGGTAAGCACTGTTTTTTTTTTATGTTTGCATTTTTAAGACTTTATATTTGGTGTTCAAGTATTAATTTTCCAATCTTTTAGTAACACATAGTTATCAAGCGATACTTTCACATTTCCTGTCAAGTTTCAACATTTTTTAACTCTAAAAGACGGCGGGCCGCTGAATGAACCCTACCCTACCCTACCCACCAGGCTTAGCCAGTTTTCTGGGGGAAACCTTGAAAGCTAAGAAAGAATAGGAGGAAAGCAATACGAAAGTAGCGAGAGAAGGACAACTTCTAGATGACAAGACGGTGAATAAAGAGTTGAAGTCCAAATTTTTTTTCAGACTCCATTTTCTTAAGACTTGAAAATGTGTGTAAACTTAAAACATCAAAGACAAATTTAGATATCTACTAAAACTGAGATTTTATTATCTGAAGGTGAACAGCCAGTCTCTCCATGATCAGAAGACATCAGCCATATTTTTGTCTGATATTAGTGTTTGCTGCTGTCAGAAAACTTGACATTTATTTCTTTCCGTCTACCTGGTATGTAGCCCCTCTCGTGTCTTAGACGCTCGATCATTTCTGGTATGTGTTGCTGTTGTCCGGCTTTGGCCAGAGTTAAAATGACCTGCATGATGTCTCGATCCATCAGGCTGCAGTCTGCGCTCTCTGCCGCCTCCAGAGTCTGAAAAGGTTAGAGAGTAAAATGAGGGATGGGGAAAGAGGAACATGTAGGTGTGAACGTTGGAGAAAAAGTCAACCAGGACAGATGGAAGATGCAGGATGGCTTCAAAATGGAAGCCATGCTTATCAAACATTTACTACGATAAGCACAAACCTTCTTCATATTCTCCAGATCTCCCTTTTCACCATATGCGTTCAGCAGCGTCACGTATGTGTCAGGACTTGGCTCAACTCCGGCTCCCCGCATCACAGACAAGATGTTGGCGGCGCTCTCGATATCGCTGCACAGCAAAAAAAAAAAAAGAGAAAAAAAGGGTTTAAAAAAAATTTGCTTCAAAACAATCTGTTCTCTACGAACGGATCGAAAACTGCGAAACTCACCCTGCGCGAGAATGTCCTGTTATTAGAGAGCTGAAAACGGCTTCTGTGATGGGCAAATCTTTGCTCTTCATGAAACCCAAGATGGTGCTGTGAAAGTATGCAAGTAATCAGAATGGCTTCGGTGCTTTCAGAATAAAACATTAGGAATAAACTGATTAGATTCAGGTGCTAAAAACACTGTAAGGGAAATGACAAAGCATTCTGCTGAGGTGAGGAATAACCAGCCTCAGAGTCACATGAGAAGTTTTAATTAATTAATTTGTTTCTGGAAAACTTTTTATTTTGTACATTAAAGGATCTAAAAGATTTTCTAAAACTACAGCACTTGCTCACCTGGCTCCCTCGATATCGCCATTCTGGCAGTAAGCTGCTATCAGTCTCTGGTAGGTCACCTGTTCGCAGCAACAGAACAAAATTCAGTTTTATATCATCACTGCAAAAGAAAATACTGAAACAGCAGCATCCTATCAAAGAATCAAAATGTAAAGTAAAGTCAAATTACAGCAAGGCAAAACAAGATAAGCTCAATAATGCTTTAGAAAAATACAGAGCAAAGACAAAAATGTTTTTATTGTAAAGTTCTTCCTAGGAATCAAGCCAATATAATGTGTTTTTCTACATTAAAAAACAACAACGTTCTGGATTCACTCAATGCTGCACTTACTCTGTTCGGCTGGACTTTCGCTGCCTCCATTTTAGCCAGGAAGTCAGTGGGGGAGAACTTGAATTCATTCTGCAGATAAACCTTCAGCAAGGCGTTGTAGTGACTAACGTCATACTGTGCACCTGGAGAAAATGTTCAAATGTTCAGATTCAGCACAATGTGAAAAAAAAACAAAAAAAAACAAAAAAAACACTTCTATACAAATGGTTTGAATAACTTAAGTAATCCTAAGTCCAATAAATGTTCATATGCTGGAGGTAAATTTGTCCTCAGATTTGCAGTGAATTTTCCAACCACCTGAGGTTCAGTTTCTTACCCAGCTCCTGCAGCTTATTCCACACTCTGTGCGCCAACTCGTTTCGCTCCTCCATCGGCACCTCAGGCAGCAAGGAGCCGCAGCTGCGCAGCAGCAACAAGGCGTGATTACCGCTGGGATATCCTGACGCAGAGCGGGAAACAAAGTGCGGTTGGATGTAAACAAAAATCAGAACGGAAAAAAATGTCCAAACACTTGCAGTTTAGTTTGCTGTGTGACACTGGTAATGGACAGTCCATACTTCTCTGAGATCTGCCCGCCTACCTGCCCTGCAGATGTCATGGAAGATGCGCATCAGCAAGGTCTTGGTGATGCGTCCCGTCCTCCTCACTGAGCTGTCCAGTTTGGTCAGCGCCCAATCAAACTGCTGCGCCTGCTTGGTCCGCACCGCCAGCCCGGCCTCGTCCTTCTGCTCTGTGGCCACGGCATAGCTGCGCACACAACCGGCTGTGTAAGGCCACACACACCTGAGGAGGACATGAGGCGAAGGGAAACAGAGAAAGCATTCAAGTATTTTTTTTTTCTTTTCGTCACATAACTAAAAGATCAACTCAAGTTTCACCAGAGCTGCTAATAAGACATGTGTAATTTATCCTGCAAGAAATAAGATGCTACAACAAAATCTATTAAAGCCAGTGGCTGCTTTTGTATAGTTGAAGCAGCAGGTTGGTCCTCTCTCTGTAAAATTTGTGTCCTTTTATTCTCCTGCCAAGATTTAGGGAAACTTCAGGAAAAAAAATTCCACATTATTTCCAAGATCACCACCACAAAATCCAGTATGTTATGGAAATTCTACATGGTAGATCAATGCAAAAAATTGAAGGAGTTTTAATAGTTTCTTCAAATATAAAAAATTTAAAAAGTGAATTACGCATTAGTATGAAGTCCATACTAGTTGCACCAACCAGTCATTTTGGGAAGGTCTCTCTGCCATCTTTAGTCAGAAACTCATCTTAACAGTATATCTCAAGCTCTGTCAGATCGAGACTGGATGGAGAGCATATGTGAAGATCAATTCATTTCAATTTAAGATGGTACTTTGACTGGGCCATCCGTATGAATATGCTTTGATACAAACAGCATAAATCTTGCCGCAAGGTGAACCTCCATCCAGGTCTGCAGCTTCTTTTTCCTTGTGATTACCCTGTGTTCATCTCCATCAATGGCACTTGCCCCTCAATAGAAAACCATCCCCACAGCATGATGCTGCCATCACCACTGTGGTGACGGTGTGTTTAGATGTGCAGTGACAGTTCTCCACCAAGCGCAGTGGCTTGCAGTTTGTGATTTTGTAAATGAGCTGTGACCTTGAAGGATGACAGTCATACTAAAGTAGCCTGTCGTCAAATGTTATAAATTATTCTAATGCTAACTAGCTACAGGTTATTACTTAATTTAATATGATAAATTAAGAAAACAGATATAGTTCACTAGTATTTTAAAAAAGACTGGCTGCTACAGCATCCCACTGTAAATGAGTTAGCCTCATGCTAAAAGCTAACATGCTACAGAAAAAGCGCTTAGACTTTGATAATATTAAGAAACACGACGGCTCTTATACCAAGCTAAAGAGGGAATGTATATGTGCTGTCTCAGTGTTACGAAACGTCTAATGTTGCATAAAAATGGAGCCATGTTTACTGAGAAGTCCAACAAAAGCTAATTGCGCATGTTAAACTGCTTCCATTACAACGACACATGTTTTAAGGTTTAAACATGTAAAGGTTTTGGCCACTTTGTTACTGGCATTTTACTGTGTCTTTGTCATTGAACCCCAATGACATCCCTGCTTCACGCGTGGGTCCCAGCTAACCTGCAGGAACATACCTGCTCACGCTGTCAGAAACACGACCGAGCTGTCTGGAGCAGACGCCGGTATTTCTGCCGACTGGAACCCCGCTGTACAAGCGACTGAGCGGCGCCCCGCTCCTCCTGCTCCCGGGGATCTGGAGCAAACCTGAAGGAGAAAACTTAAGTAACCGGGCTGATCTCAAGAGCGCAGCCATGTTTTCTGTCGCAACGTGAAGGAACTTCCTCACCACGTGACAATAGTCTTATGGAAGAATCTCGCGAGAGTACCAACATGGGCATGTTTTTTTTTTTTTTTTTACATTTTCAACAAATTGAAAACAGAACACATGGAATATATTATAGCAGCTGGAAGGGAATGTAATACTGACCATGAAGGCAAGAAAGAAACTAAGCAAAGAAAATTTAGAGGTTGAAAGAAGTTCAACTGTGCAAGACAGCAGTCTTTTAAACATAAAGATGTGAACATTACTTCGCATAGTTTATTCATGTGTGAATAATTCCGGAAGTATTACAAGAGACATTTTATTTCAACTATTAAACGTGGTAACAATGGTCTAGAATTAGAGAAACTTCAAGACAATTGCCCTGTAAAATACTGTTACTTTGTATATGGAAAACTTTTCAAAAAGACTAATATTTGGAAATTAAAAATTTAGATTTAGTCCCAATGCTCACCCACTCCTTCCTCTCTTCTCTGTATTATCAAATGTCATTAATATATTTTACTCACAAAACAGCAGTATGTTATTGTCAGTGTATTATTCTGCATAAAAACTGACTGACTCATCTTTTCCTTGTTTGTGACACATTTTTCACCCTCAGCATCTCGATTAATTCGAGTGAGATTGTGAGGATTGTACCTGTACAACTTGTCCAGTCATGATTTTTCCTTGCTAAATTAATCCAGATGTGCAGTATATATTACCTTTTCCTATTCTGTACAGAGTAACATAGGAAGAATAAAATTTATACAAGTTTATTAATCAACTGTATTATCTGCTCAGTCAGCTCCAGTTTTTCAAAACAAGCCAATAGTAAACAGTGATTAGTAGGGCTACTTCACTTTTCCCACCATGACTATCTTTGTTTTTACCACTGGAAATATTTCCAAAAACGACTAATTAAAATTTTCTTGTAATCTAGGGAAAAGCAATATGTGGGGGAGGGGAAGGAGATTATCAATAGAACTGGAAACATAGGAATATATATTCCTTCTTGAAACTGTCTTAATAAACTAAAACAACACATTACCCAAAATTTATTGGCGTAAAATGAAAAGACCAGACCAGATTACAATTTTCACGTTTTATGAAACCATAACTTCTTTGGACAAACACATACACATACATATATGTTTAGCTCAGCTCCTCAATGAGCTTAATTCTTTTCCTCTTTTCTTTCTTCAAATTCTCCTCAGCTACAGTCTTTGCCTTCTCCATGCCTCTTCTCACGCCCTCTCTTTTATTGTGTTCACTCCACAGCTCGACAGCAAGTCTGCGAACCTGCTGGACGTTGTCCTTCACCCAGGCTTGAAAGAATTCACACTTCTTATTTGCCTGGAAGTACTTCTGCCTCCTCGTCCCTTCCTCTCCCTCCTTGGATAGCTTCCCCCTGGCTTTAGAAAGCATCCTGCGCAGCTGGCTCAAGGCTGCCAGGGAGTAACCTGAGGCGTCTCGTCCGTCTCTGCCCGTCATGATGTGAGCCACGGCCTCCGCTGCTCTGGCCGGAGCCAGAGGATCCTCCCTGTCGAGGTAGCCGCCACGCAGGATGAGAGCCTCTCCGCATTCCAAGGCCTCCTGGACAGAGTTGAACACCTTCCCCGAGCTCAGAGCCTCAGACAGAGAGAGAGTCATGTCACAGAACTCCAACATCAGCGAATCTGTGTCACCGTTAAACAGCGACAGGGAAAAGGCATAGCTGTAAAGGACATTTACTACGCTGTAGCAAACCAGAGGAGACGGATTTGCACATAAAGAGCTCAGCTTTGGGATATTTGCAGAGATTGAGGGAACTTTTACGCTAATTGAGCTTCCTTTACTTTTTTCTCCTTTAATCGTTTTCTCATCATCTTCTTGCGATGTCTTGACTTCATCATTGTGACCCTTCTCCGGCTCGTTCACATCTTCCTGCAACACCTGGATGAGAGAACTGCCGTTCTCCTCGTGCTCCTCCCACCAGGGCTTCCACAGAGGGACCACCCTGCTAAGGTCTCCCCGCTTCAAAAGACTCACAAACTTCTCCTGCTCCTCCTTGCTGAGAAGTTCCCACAGCTCATCCTCTGAGAGTTTGTTGATGTCCAGTCCCGACAGTCGCTCGGCCAAGTCCGGCTCCCCCTCTGTACCGTCAGCAGTCACCTCTGCTCCTCCGATCTCCTCGAGTTTTCCCAGAATGGCCTCCATCTTTGGTGCATTCTCCTCTCCGGACTGCTGAAGCTCTGCCAACCTTGACAGGAGCTCCATAGCCTGGACCTTCTCCACCGCTTCTTCCTCCTCGTCTCCCACCATGTCTGCTTCTTTTAATAAACTCTCCATTCCTCCATGCGTCATGTCTGCCTTTTGCCTCAGTCCCAGCAGAATCTCCTGCATCTTCCTCTTACCCTCTGCTTCCGTTTTCCCCATGTCCTTCAGCTCCTGCAGGACAGACTCCTTGTAAAACTCCTCGGAGCAGGCGGAGTGGTCCGGGCTCCGGTAGCAGGACAAGCCGCAGTACTGGAGGTTACAACGTGGACAGGTGTAGTTAGAGGGGTTCCGTTCACACAGCATGCACACTGCCCTGCTTATCCTGGCGTTAGACTCGTCCTCTGAAATCTTTTCGTTTTGGTTCTTGGCTGGAGAAAGCAACTCTCCTTTTCCACCTCCTCTGGACGGAAGCACGATCCCATCCCTGGCCACAGCCTCTGTCTCGGGCTCCAGGTCGGTCCACACCTCCTCCTCCTTTGGAGAAATGTCCGTCAGGAGGCTCCTCACTGACGGAGGAAGGCTCCGTCTAATTACTGGATTCATAAGGAGGAGAACTGAGCAGAAACAGGGCGATAAGAGCGCCGCGTCTCAAAGGGGTTATAAACCTAGCAACATAAAAACAACACAGACGTGAAAGTTACGTTTCATGTATTGACCGGAGTTACGGAGAAAGTTCGGTTAAGAACTGAATGTCTGACGAACAATTCAGGTATTGTGTCTAAATGTAAAACAAAATACAGTAGTAAAAAATGTTGACTTACTTTTGTTCTGTCTGCACAAAACCCAACGTTTCACGTTTGCTGTCCCAAGTAAACTGTCACGTCGCTGTTTGATGACGTATGAGCTTCTCTAGAGGTTCTCAACCTCAGGCGTGACACCTCAGTGGCGGTCGCGACATAATCTCTCAGGGTCCCCAGAGATTTGAAAAGAATAAAAAGTCATGGCTCAAAAAGAGGGGAAAATATTCCCTACCCAGGCATTTTATAACTCCAGTGACCATATTCTATGACTATTAAACATTGTGACACTGGATCAGAACTGAAATAACAATGGTCACAAATTCTGATAGCTGCTATTTATTTTAAAATATTACTTGCTATATCTGATTTTAATTTGTAACCTCTAATTGCTAGAGGTTACATTGGATTTAAAAAGAAATGGAAAAAAAAACTTTTCTTCCGGGAGTGCAGTGTGCATTATCCTAAAAGGATAATCAAGTAGTATATGACCAATGGATGCATTTCTGGATTTTGCTTCCACTTTACAAACATGCTCTACTCTGAGTTGGTCTATCAGATAAAAACCTAATAAAAAAATAATCTAATTTTTGTAACATAAAGGTCTCAAAGTTGTGAATCCAAAACAGTGTGCATAGATAGATCATTCATAAATTATTTGTATTCTGTGCCACTAAAAATATTTGATTTTTTTTGTTTTAATTTGCCATAAGATATAGGCGCACACACTTCAGGATAAATCTTATACAAATAAAACACAATTTTGGATCAAAACCATTTAAAGATTAGGAGACAGTGCTTCCAAGGATTCATCCTTGGAAGCAAAATAAAATTCCTGCATAGCGAAAAAGAGAAAACATTGTGCATGTTTGTGTATCCCTGTGTTCCCAGTGCATCCATGTCTCCTGTAGGGCTGTTTGCTATGAGGTGATTGTCTCCTGTAGGGGGTCAAGCATAGTAAAGGTCAGGCAGGTGGGGAGTTGTCAGATGGCCGTCCACCCCTCGCTGGGCCGAGGGCTTCTCGTGCCGACCGCAGGAGCTCGTGGGGGAGAGAGGAAGGAGAGTGTGTGTCTGAGGACGACGTGCGCCATGCTGTCTTGGCCCCGCCCCTGGCAGCCAGACCAGCAGTCCAGGGTGGGCAGCTGCCGACTCTGATCTACCTTCTCTTTCCCTGGCATGCCCTCTGACATAGCTGGATTCCAACACCAGATACACGAGCTTTCTCACCGACTGCTACTCACATGATACTTAATCAAATCTTGTTAATATTAGCAGGGCATGCTATAATGTTTCCCCCTCTCTGCATGAGAGCAGGCTCCACACATTTTGTTATGTGAGCTAAGTAAATTAGCTCCTACAAATTACATACTGTAGACGCACTGGAACTATCCAGGTTTTTTGCACTTTAATACACAATACAATGTTATTGGTCACTGGGTCACAATTAGAAAACTATTAGCCTTTCAGAACCAATACTAAACGTATTAATGTGTAAAACCTGAACAGTACAGTATGATATTTATATTCTTTTCCTAATTTGACCATGTTACAAACAGCCACTTCAACGTATTCTATTGGGATTATAAATGACAAACTAAACTAAATGACAAAATGAGCAGGGCTCTGCTCATTTTGGTGCAGAGCCGACCAAAATGGCTGTTAATGCTAATTCAATATTTGGAAGTGTGACCAGCTTCGTTCACCTCCACTACTGCTGTTGCTAAAAGCTACAGACAGACTGTAGTTCTTTCTTCACATGGAACAAGTCTGTTTGGTTCATTTTGCCAAACAAATTCAAATAATTTGAAAACTACTTTTTGTGTTCACTTTTTGGCTGGTACTTAAATTAGGTCGGTTATCTGAAACATTTGGGTGTGACAAAAGCGAAAATGAGAATTCTGTCAGAGTAAATACGTTTTCATACTACCATCCAAAACAAAAAAGAAATTACACGCAACATAAGGATAGTAAACCTATTTTAAAGGATGCAACTGGAGCAGCACTGTACACAGCAACATAAGAACTAAAAGAACAACAGACCAGAGATATTGGAAAACTCTGCTGAAAAGAAAAACTGATTTTTCTAAAAGTTGACACTATATGAGTCAAATCCCCAGGTCTAAATTTCAAAGCAGTACTCACAAAGATCAATGCATCAGCGCATACAAGCACACACACACACACACACACACACACACACACACACACACACACACACACACACACAGTCATGTCCTGCTGTCTGCCACCAGCTGATAGGTGACAGGGAACAGCCTCTGCCTTTTGGGCATGTCCAGCCCTGGCATGTCTGCAGCTGGAGATGTCTGCAACATAACAGCAGGGTGTGTGTGTGTGTGTGTGTGTGCGTGTGCGTGCTTGTGTGGGTGTGTATGTATGCATGCGTGTGTGTGTGTATGTGTGTGTGTATGTGTGTGTGTGTGTGTGTGTGTGTGTGTGTGTGTGTGTGCGTGCAGTAAGACGAAGCAGACCTGTGATATGTTGATGTTCACAGTGTTGTCACCCATCAGCTCAAAAAGATCTGGCATTTTGAGACCCTGCAAAGCAGAAGTTTTATTTGTCTTTGCATGCTGCTGGACGGTCCTGCCTCCATAATGTCCACTTTGAACTGCTGGGTTGAAAGAAATTACAACCAATTTTTTTGCTGCAACAATAATTTAAGTAGACCAAAAATGTTTTCAACATTTTTTTTTAGAAAGGTTTTCACATATTCTTTAGCAGAAGAAACAAACAAACAAACAAACAAACAAACAAACAAACAAACAAAAATGTAGAGGGTAGTACTGCTAGGTTTAATTTGGCAGAAAAATTTATCTGTTTCCTTCTTTGGAAACATACAAGAAATTACAAAAGCATTCAAACCCTTACAATTATTTTACATTTTCACAAAATTCAAACTATTTTATTAATATTTTATGAGATAAATCAACATAAAATAGACTGCAAATTTCATTAGCTGGGACACTGGAGCAGGTTAGAGTTGATAGGAAAATGGATGGATGGAGATATAAGGGGGACATTTCAAGAAAACTTTTGCAAAAGGCTTGAGACTTGGGCCTAATATAAGGCTTTTGACAATGGTCTAGTCAAAGAATTGAGAGTCTGTGGAAAAACTTTAATGATGTTCACAGATACTTTCCATCCTGTCTGAATTTGCTGGAAGAGTATCAAAAGTATTCCAGCTGCATCCCATCGTAGATACTGGAAGATTTTCGGCAGATTGTATGACTGACATGAAAAAAAATGTCAGTCGTACAATAAATATGACTGATTACACGTGAGTCAGCCGCCTCACACAGCATCAGCAGTCATTCTTCCCTCCATCCTTTCATCCTCTTTTCACCCTTCCTCATTTTTTCATTTTCCTTTCTTTTTTCTATTTTATTATTTTATTTTTTTTATGAATGAAGCCCAGAACGTTAGCTCAGCCACGCAGGTATAAAAGCATCAATGTACTGCTTCAAATATTTATCTCTGGTATCCTTCATTGTTACCCACTCACAGGAAAGGCATCACTCCTCCTCCTCCTGTTGTCTCTCTCTCCTTCAGCTGACCCACCTTTTCCAGATCACTCGGTCCACACGAGCTCCCAACTTTTCCCGCTTGCAGCCGATGGAGCCGCCACTCTCTGAGTGTGTGGCTGTGCTGAGTGCAGTGCAGTGCGGCGTGTGATGTGCTAAAACACAGGTAGACGGAGCGGTATCCTCTCAGTGGCTTAAAGTGGCTGTTGACAGTCGTGACAGGAACAAGCAGGAAGACGGGAAAAGGAAACCTCACACCACTCTACAAGTCAACCTTTTCTCTGTTTCTTTTGTCCAGCAAAGGAAATAAGGGGTCCTGCATAGCACAGTCACCCACACCGGCAATTCAGTGTATTATCTGTCTTGTGCTTTACACCAGCAATTCGTATAGTATCGTTTTCGCGCTTCATAGTTTGTGTTATTGTGCTCAGACTTGAAATTCAGTCAAGTTACCTCCTGATGGATTTTTTTTAAGCTAAGAAATGTTCACATATTTCTGAATGTCAGTTATTGCCAATTTTCTTTTTCTTTCAGATCTGTCTTCTCTGTAAAGTGCCGATTTGCTCAATCAAACCAAATTGTAAAGGATTGTGAAAACGTACTAATTGTAAGTGAAATAATCAGCCAGTGGAACAAAAACTTCATCAAATATTAAGGAATTATGTACTTAAATCAAGCTCTTATTTCCTTCTCAAAAATCTAAAACAATAATTTTGTCTTATTTAATTTGCATCTAGATATTTGCAGTGGAATCTTGACCAAAAATATTTGGATAAGACTTTGTGTTTTTGCAGTGTTCAGATCTTCCTTCTGATTTCACCTGCGTTGTTTTTATTTTGTGGTGGTGAATGAAATACTTTGACGTATATGGTTTGAAGGATGTGAACATGTATTTTTTTATATTCTACACTTTGCACCTTATTTTATTTTTATGAAACATAATAATAATAATAATAATAATAATAATAATAATAATAATAATAATAATAATAATCATAAATCCTGATGAGATGCAGGCCAAACTGTTTTGCAGGAAAAAAAGTAAGAAAACTGAGTCAATAAAATTGAAGTCAAACAAAAATAAAACATTTCCACAAACATCAATGCAAGTGAAGGTTTCTGTCTGTGTTGGGCTGGCTGACATTGATGTCTCACTTTCAGAACTTCTTCTCCGTGTCTTTCATGTCTTCAGGAGAAAAACCCTCGGTGAGATTTTCATGCTTTTTTTCTTCTCTCTCCCCCGTCTCCATCACTCCGCTCCCACAGGAGCAAACCTGAGACTGACTGTATCCCGGTGTATCACCAGCCTCTATCGGTCTAACCTCCAGCTCCACCTTCATCTGTCCCCAGGAGAGGGAGCAGAGGATCAAGGAAAGGGGAAAGAGTCGAGGAAGGAGCACAGAAGCGAAGGAAAGAAGTGCGTCTGGGTCCCACAGGATTGTTCTCTGTCTGTCTGAATCAGGAAGTGAGAATATGACAACAGGACCGAGCAGGCATCTTTTCAGTGTGTGTGTGTGTGTGTGGGTGTGGACCTTGTTGAGCTGAGGTGTCATATTTGTGAAGACCACAGCTTCACGCTTGTGGCAACCAGGGATGACACTCTAAATCACTGAAATGCCAGAAACGGCTGTGCTGTGATATGTCATGTGTTTTGTGT
Organism: Poecilia latipinna; assembly: GCF_001443285.1. Lineage (NCBI taxonomy): Eukaryota > Metazoa > Chordata > Actinopteri > Cyprinodontiformes > Poeciliidae > Poecilia > Poecilia latipinna. The sequence goes on along the minus strand of NW_015112649.1, from coordinate 400,957 downwards.
GATTTTTGAGCCTTTTGGGACACTTGATAGAGATTGATACCACTTTTAGAGTCTGGAAGTGAAAATGTTATCTGGGATGTCCCCTTAGACTGAAAACAGAGAGAAACAGACGGTGATGTCTCTTCCAGGTTCTGGTTGGCTGCTCACAGCCTGTGGTACTGTGCAACATTTTAAAAAATCCCTAATTTCTTTATATTTGTCTTATAAGGAGCCTTTCTCATTGTATGAATCTTTTGTGAATAGCTCCCTAGGCTTTGTGAAGTTTGTCTTTTGCATCCATGTGTTGCCCTCCAATGGACTTACGACGTATCCAGGTGTACTTAACTTCTCTACAGTTCAAGACGACTTTTTAAAACCGCAGAGGCCTCAATGATTGGAAGTAAAGTATAAATAAATCAGGCATTTTGCTAGTCTTGGGTTGGACCCCGTTTGCATTCAGTCACCATGAAATTAAAAAGATGTCCAAAACGATGACATGTTTGGTCTGAATTGACATAGCACAGCACAACACCATCATTTTTTTTAATATATATTCTTTTGTTCCTTTTACTCATGCTTCACTGAAATTCGTACATCTGCACAAAATGAAACAAAGTGCCTTTGAAGTTTGGTCTGTTTTCTCAATACGTGCACACATATATAAAAATAAGATTTATCTGTGCGAATGAATAAAACAGATAGAAATCTCGCCGTCTCTCATCCCACATTCAGCCGCGTAAAAGTGGGCAAACTCACTGTCAGCCTTCCCCTCCTTCAGTCAAAACAACACACAGCCGCCGTCTCTTTATGTTCGTCAGCTTCTACATAACCTCCGTCTTCGACTCTCTTCTTCTTCACGTGGTGTGAGTCATGGAGAACTGTCCAGCAGACGAACAAGACAACTGCTCCTTGTGATCAGACGGCACACACTCGCTCTTGCATGCTGACACCGAAATAGTCACATCATTATATCCGTATTAGCAGGGAAAAAAAAAAAAAAAAACCTTCACGCTCCAACACCTACATGGCTTTTGGTGCATGCCCTCTGCACTGCCCCAAATGTGCTCCGGTTCCTTTCCTGGACACCGCTGTACTGTTGTGTCTGGATGAATGAATGAATGATTGAAGGTATTTTATCGAGATACATCTGCTTGTCACCCATTTCATATTTTTATTTTAATCTGTTTTGACAGTTCGAAAACTTCATCATAATTTTCCTTCCACTTCACAACCATGCCATATACTGTTTGGGTCTATTCCAGGAAAAATGCTGGACAAAGGGAAAGATGGCATTTACAAGGCCCTGGGAATACATTATTGAACTCTGATTATTCAAAAGTTCAAATACGGAGACAAACACATGAAGGCGGCGTACATGCCTGTCGAACATGCATGTTCACCTCAGGCAAGTGAAGGCAACACAAGGGAGGAAGTACTGAGAGGGGACAGGCGAGCACTTGGCATTTTGGGCACACACATAATCACACACACTTACTGTGTTAGGGTTAGCTGGAAAAGGTTGTGTGTTAGTGTGTTTGACAGTCCTCCGATGGTTGCTGCGATGTTGACATTAGTGGACCAGGACACATCACCTCTGCTTTGGGAAAAGGCCGATGGTGAGTCTGCCCCCGAGCACAGCAAGGGGTTCTCTGTGTGCAGCTTTAATACAGGTTTATTGTCTTTGATAAAAGAAAAAAAAAAAAAAAAAAACACAACAGTATTATTTAAACATTTTTATGACCATCTTTCCAGTTATTGAACAATTAGAGGTTACAATATTCAAATGTTTCTCTATTTACTTTAAGTGTGGATCTTAAAAAAATGCTTAAGTAAGAAAAGTCAGGGAATACTTAAGAACGCACGTGTTTAATTTCTTTTAAAAGTACAATTTATTTAAATCGATCGGTCTACTTCCAAATAAAAATTATCTTTGTTTAACTGCTAGACGAAGTTTTAGTTCATAATTAAAATGAAAACAACTTTAAAATATACTAACAAAATTAGTTCAATTCTAACCAATCATTAAGTAAACTTACACATCCGCTTCAAAAAAGAACCCAAAAACTAGTATTTTTGATTAAGGAATAAAACGTCAGTGAAACGGTAATAAACATCTCATTTGTATTCAAGTACAGTTGAATACTACTTATTTGCCTTAGAACCTCAGCTGAGATGTTCTGTTCATTGGTACCTCAGGGTTAAGAAGTTTAGCTTACTAGCATCTTTAGCTGCAGCTTTACCACTATCGCTAACCCAGCTAAGACAAAAAAAAAAAAAAAAAAAAATGGTACAAAGATAGTTATGAACATTTTAAATCTATTCTAGCCCGGTGGGATGTAAACCTCTTCCCTGACAACCCCAGCTAAGATGTGTGGTGTACTATTTACTAATGACAGCCTCAAATGCTATTTCTGCTAGCAAATTTAGCATTGGTGGTATAGCTAATGTAGTTGAAGTCGGGTTTAAATAAAATTAGATTGGATTTCAATTCTTGTTCTAACACAGAATCTCTCTCAATCAAAAGTCTACTGACATTTCTAACAAAAGCATATGAACATAATAGCTTTGCTGTTTTAGCAGCAAAGCTATGATTTTCATAGCTTTGCGTTTCATATCACAAGAAGATGAACGATTAATGGTTGACTTAAACATCTTGGCTTAGCAAATTCTAATCCGTTTCTGTTAGGTAAATTGTATTATTATCAACTATTTGTTATACTTTTATAATGTTCTCACCTTATGTACTCTTATTTGTTTAGTCATGTCTTTTAAGAAATGCTTCTGTATTGTTAATCATTCTGATTTCCTTTCTCAGAGGGCCTCTCTGATGAAGAGCAGTGACAGCAGTTCTTCACAGAACGGCCTGCTTTTTGACCTCTTAGATTGCTGTAAAACCATCGCCATGAAGATGTACAACTTGCTTTGTTTGACCCTGGAACTGGGGAATCTAGGTTAAGATAGGTTGTGTTGTTAGTGACAATCATTGGCGCTGTAACTTGTGATGAAGTGTTTTTTCTCCCCTCCCTTTAGAGTTACAGCGCTCTCTGTGATTAGGGATCCTAAAGACAATCAAAAGAGAGGGGCAGGCAAATGTGCTTTCCGAGCAGTAGGAAATTTGTAACTGAAAGCACATCTCTGTCTGTTCTCCTCGCGAGTATTCAGAATCTAACTTTCTCTTGTCTTTCCTGTGTTATTTAATCTGTATTAATAGGTGTCAACTCTGACAGTTTCCATATTTTACTATTCTCATAATGTATGGGCACGAAAACAAACAACCAATGTGGGTTGAATTTAAAAAACCTTGAACATGCTAGCCACAAGCTAATACAGCTGATTTAAAATAATACTTCTAACAACGAATCAATGCTCTGCTGGGAAATTTTACTTCTGCCGTATTTTTATCATGTCAACTCAGGAAAAGTAGGTGAGTGAATGTAGACAGCGAGATGCCAACAACAAGGCGTCTGAATGAATAATGCAACTCGGATGTCAAGGAAACGTCTGTTGGAGGACGCATGGATGCTCTCTGCCATGCCATGCAATCGTAGCAGCACAGGAAACACAATGATACGCAGCAAAATAATGAGGACAATTCTTAGTGGTCGTCTCCTTTTTGTACGTGTAATTGTCTGCGTTTCCCGTCTGTGCACGCCTCAGATGCGTTTGTATCCGCACATATGCGTGAAGTCTCTTATGTGGTGTGGAATGTTAGGCACGTCTCGTCACATTAAGGAGCAGGGAGGAGAGAGCTGCCCAGCCTTGTCGCTCCAGCAAAGGCGATCCTGCAACACTTCAGCCGTAGCAACACCCTACTAGACCATTCACCATTAATGCAAAAAGGGCCTGAGCCACACATATGGGCAAAAAATAAATAATAAAAAATGGCCTGAGGGCCAGAAGTGGCTGCTGAAGGATCTCTGCTCATCCTTTAAATAAGACAAATAGAGTGGACATGGAAAAAATAAATAAATAATTGCTTCTTTTTTTTAATCAGTGCTGAGGAAGCTACAAAACAAAGTCTGAAAAGTTGCCTAAATGTAGTTATTCAGCAACTAGCAAGAAGCTCCTTGGTTTGAATTCTGCATGGAGATTGGATGTTTTCTCTGTGCATTGGTTTTCTCTCTCTGGGTCCTCAGTTTTCCACCAACAGTTAGAAAGTACGACTTTTAGGTTAACTGGCCTCTCTACATTGTCTACAGGTGTGAGTGTGTATTTGTAGAGTTTTCTCTGTGTTGGCCTGTGATGGATGTCCAGAAAGTACCCTGCCTCTCGCTCAATGACTGCTAGAGTTAAGCAAAGTGAGGAAAGCTTAGTTTTTGGGGTTGCCTGCACCACTTCTTTTTGGAAAATATGTAATTTAATTTTTTCTCGTCTCAGTATCGATGCATCCATCCTACCGTTCGTCCGTCTGCTCACCCTTCGGTGCCTTGTCTATCTCTGTATCTGTCTCATGTCCGGCCTCAAGAACCTCTGACCCAAGCTGCCTCACGGCTCATCCAACCTCTCCATTTTTGGGCATGTTGGCTGCAGGTGAATGTTGCAGGTCTGTCACAGGGCAGCAAACATGTCATCTATCATCTGCAAGGGGTAGAGTGGGGGGGAAGGGTTGTATGTTGAGAGGGGATGAAAGTGGCTGTCACACTGTCTCAGTATCATATGCTGGATGCTGGTTAGATGCACAAGATTGAGAGACATTAAACCTGCTAAAACAGAAAGACGGCAACCTCAGATGTGATAATATGTGGACAAGGAGAGAGACTTTCTCCTGATAAAAAATAAAGTTAGTCCTTGTTCTTGTTTGACAACGACATGCCAAACTTTAAAACTATTCAAAAATCTGCTGCCTTGCATTGTGTTTGCATGTTGAAGTGTAGATTCACTCTTTGAGCTGGATTCTGTATTCTGAACAGTCTTTGTTTATTCTCAGAATTTCTCCTGAGAATCGAAGGGATCCGTCTTTTTCTTTTGGTCCCCATCCTGTCCAGGTGAATAACATGCTCACACACCAGTGGGCACGTCATTGACTTCCCCTTTACACGCATCATGCCCTTCTGTTGTACACTTCTATTGATCCTGCACACTTTTTTCTCTTCTTCATCTAAGAAAAATAATAATAAAAAAAAAAAAGATGCAGGCACAGCTCTTCGGTGGCATTTTCTTCTGACGTCGGGCGAGACGGAGGAGTCGGACAGGTCTCCGTTGGCCATAGCGCAGCTGTCGTTACAGGTTAGTGCAGGCGAGAAGCGGCTGAGGAGGACGTGGAGACGAATGAATAAGTAAGAGGCTGCAGACTGGACTCATGTTAAATGTAGAAAGGCTAACGGATCGCCCCACTGTTGAGCTGATTCGGTGTGTGTGTGCGTGTGTGTTTGTGTGCACATGTGCAACCGCAGAGGACCTGCTGCAAGTCCCGCAGAGCTTCCAGTTAGCACACACCACCAGAGCAGGGCACAGACACATACACAAACACACACACAGGACCCTGGAGAGAGGCCTCGAACCTGCCTGTCAGCTGCTGTTAGATCACACTGCATTTGGCTGACACCACAAAACACACACACACACACACACACACACACGCGCACACACACACACACTGAAATGGATCGAAGGTTTTCTGATTTGGATTCCAAAAGCTAACTTGCGTCACTATTAAGTTAGAATTACATCACTGAAGTGATAATATAGATTTTATGTGTCAAACTCAAGGCTGGGGGGCCAAATCCGGGCCACCATAAGTATTTATGTGGCCCTACAGACTCTAGAAAGCCACATGAATAGAACCTTCAATATAAAGTTGTGTTTTTTAATATCTATATGCTGCCAAAAACATCATGAAAAGACGGATCCAAAGAATGCAGAGGCAACTATTTATTAATATTAAATCAGATTGTTAATTAGTTAGTTTTATAAATATAGAACCGGTCCTTAAGGACATTTGTGGTCTTGACATGGCCCAAAGTAAAAATGAGTCTGTCTATTGATAGATTTAGCATGGAAACAATCTAAACATCCAGTGTTTTCCTTTACCGTAATTGTTTTATATGTTCTATGGTTTAGTGGGCACAAAAAACACAAACCTAAACCTGTGAACCTTTAAATACTAGGAGTCTTGAATACTGGATAAGAAACACATGGCTGATTGGAACTGGTTGCAGGTGCGAAGAAAGAGAAGGAAGCAAACAGGCCGGCTGAGGGAACGAGACGAATAAACATGAAGGAAGTGAGAAGAAAATAAATAATAATCACGGGGAAATACTAAAGAAAAGTCCGAATTAACAGCACAGTGAACCAATAGGAGATCTCGGTCGAGCAAAAAAGAAAAAAAAAAAAAAGAAATAAACAACCCAAGCACCCCTAGGATAATGGCTGTTACTGACAAACATAAAGAAAGACTAAAAGGGATGTGATTATTTTAGTAAGACACTGTAAAGACCTAGCTTCATCTCAGTGAACTCGCCTAATTCCTGCATCCTACGATCCACATTCCTCTCCCGTCTTTGCGGTTTCTATCGCAAGATCAGCTTTCCATGAAGCTGAAACAAACCCACCTTGACCTGTTCCCTAAGGTGCGGCTGACGCAGCACAACGAGAGGAAGTGCACACGGAGGGAAGACTAACACGACGAGGACGGAGGACAAAGTACAGTGGATGCACAGGAGGAAAGTGATGGCCTTTCCTGTGCCTGCTCAGGGAGAAGATAGGCCTTGCTTTGTTAAATGATTTCTTCCAGCTGAACTCTTCTCCCAATATCAGCCAGAAAGAGATCGTGGAGAGAAAACAAAGATTGCATGTACACCCAGAGTTGCCTGGGTCACCTTGGCATTCGACTCGCAGCGTAAATCGATTCATTTATTGCCATCCCAGTAACCATTCAGGTTAACCTTGTCACTGTAGGTGCTGTGACGAGCCCAAGTTACAGTCACAACCCCACTCTGAGTAGTCTTTGCATTTTTCTGAATTTACCTCAATATTTTACAGCTTTATAGAAAAATAAATCAGTGAAAAGTCCGTTTGAATCATTTAGTTTGTCTCTTTGACAGATGTGGAGAGCATCTGTAGTGAAAATCAGAATTATTCACTTGATGTTTGGTGTCTTTTTTCGCAAACCTGTGTTTGCATATACATTTCCTCTTTAAGATGATTGTTTTGGCGAGGGAGGCAAAAAGATAGATTCTATTGACATTAGCTATGAGTCGATTTGCTGTACTGATGTTTATCAGGGTTTTAAAACAGTATACAGGTAGTTAACTGCTAAATATCACAAAGTTCCCATGGTTTCAAATCAATTTAATGAAGTGCCAGACAAAGTGCAAGAGTTTTCTTTGGTTGTTAAAAGCAGCGAATAAAACCGCTGACCCCAACATCGGCACCTGTGCACTGCCAATAAGCTGGCTGAAGAAAGGCTACCATCTGTCTGGAGAAAAACAGATGTAATGGTGATGAAACTAAAAGAGCTACACAACAAGACACACTTGTCAAGGTCTGGAGGACTTTGAATTTGGTTTGTCACCTTAACTTAACAATCCAACCTGTGTTATTTTTGTGATTCTGTGTGTGTTTTGCATTCTCTGCACTTTACTGTTCAGTCATGTTCTGTTGAATTATTGTTTTCTAGCTTTCATTCAGCTCTCTGTTTCAATTGTTTCAGCTTCTAGATTCTTTTACCCTGACTTCTGTTTGTTAGCCACCGGACCTATTTGTTCAATGTTCACCGCCTGATGCTGCGTTCCTGAACGCAGCATCCTGTGTGTGTGCTGACAAATGCCGCTTTTTAAGTGGTGTGTGAGCCGTTTCCCACCCAACTCGATGATTTTCTCAGTGGAGACAAACGGTAAATTACTATCCTCTCTCATTGGTTCCCTTCAATTTTTTCCTGCCTTTTCCTCCCTCACTGCTGCAGTGGTTTCAGTGAATCCACCTTCTCACATCCACATCAACTTATGCCTAAACATCGCTGTCAGAGACAGAGTACGTCACCCCGACTCGGAGCTGCCATGTGTCACTCTGTGACCATGCAGCCTCCCAAGAGAGTTTACCAACATCTCTGTGTGCGTAATTTATGTATCGCCCAGTGCTAATGCAACAAGAGCAGCAACTCAAATCTTGGACTGTGTCCACCATCATCTTCAGAGTAAGCCAGATTCCCCTATGTTCATCCTTGGAGATGTTAATCACTGCAGTTAAAACAAGTTTCTGCCTGGTTTTTCCAGTACATCTTAGATAAATGTTATGGCAATATTAAAGAAGGATATTCTGCTAGAACTAGACCACCTCTTGGTAATTCTGATCATAATTACCAATTCTCAGCATATCTGTCCTTTTTTTTTTAAGTCAAATAAGCCTGAGCTCCTCCATATTAAAAGTGAAATAAATACTTTACATAACATAATTTCAATATAATCAATATGCTATTACATTCCAGCAATTTCATCTACTAAACCCTATTAAACCATATTTGGTTGTTATGTGGAGAACAAATAGGAAGCTTACTATACCTGTCACGCAGTGTCTGCAGGAATTATAAGAACCTGAACCTTTAACATAACTTAATGCAACAGATATTAACAAAAAACAAATAACAAATAACTCAGCAATTCATTAGATATTCCGAGCAGAAACGTACTTCTTGTGCTGTACACATTTGTTAGCAGTACTTCCCTCTACCGCTAGATGGAGGTGTGATACTGCCACAACATCCAGCTAATTTCTGACCCATTACAGAAGGTCCCCTTACAGAGCTGGGGCAAACTGTAAGATCAAGGAGGAGTAAGTTATATAAATAGTCCATCCATGAAAGTTTCCTGTTTGATTCATCCAAAACAGCTAAAGAAAACTGGTTAAATTCTGGACTGGAAGCATAAATATTAATTAGGGAGTGAATTTTTAGCTTGTTTTTCCTCCTATTATCAATATCAACTTTAACCTCACTTTCTAGGGTTGTTTCTACCCCAGTCCTATTTATAGGACCAAATATGGTACTATATTTGGTTAGTGGTTAAATATTCGACAGACAACATCTGCAACATCTGTTTTCAGTGATTAACCATTCAGTTAAGACCCAAACTATTCATACCCTTGAAAAGCTTCAAGGGTATGAATATATTAACCTTTTGGAGTCGACCAGCCAGAGTCCTGTCTTGAATCTGACAGAAAATCTGTGGAGAAAATGAAAGATTAGGGTGATGGGAAGGTGGCGTTCCATACTCAAGAACGCGTGTCAATCAAGGTAGACAGTGGCGACAGAAGTTCACCCTGCAATCGGCGGGTCGCTGGCTCGATTCCCACTCTGCCCTCCTCTGTCGTTGTGTCCTTGAGTAAGACACCCACTTAGCCTGGTGTTGGTCAGTCAAGCAGTTTGTCATCATCTGGCATGTCTGCATGTGAATGGAAATGACATATTTCATGTGAAACATCTTCAAGAGTCCTAGCAAAGCGCCATGCAAGTCTGATTTCATTTCAAGGACATCACCAAAGCTAAATCATCTAAATACCTGATTCTGCTGTTACATTGTGCTTACATGTACAGCATGTAAGACCATGCAATATTAAATCTAAATCCGCCGGGATTGATTAATATTAAACAGCACATAAACATAGGTGACAAAACATGCCTGTATGTTTCATGTTAACAGTTATCAAAATAGAAATATCCTGCCTAACGTATACTACTCATTTAGTTTTATGATTAAGTATTGCCACTATACTATCAAATATGTTGGGTGATAAATAGTTGTTCCCAAATAGTTGACTTAAAACATAGTAAGTCTACATCAGTATGACAAAATTGTTTGTAATCAGTATGTCTAAATGGAGAAATTGAATTTAAACACAATATTTTAAACAGTGATCTCAGACAAACAAACAAAAAGCATTGGTATGCATTAAAATGAACATTCAAATCCTTGATGAGGTGTCAAAATACTTTAAAAAGAAAATTGTTTGACCATGGCTATATTGCTATTTGGATCGATGCTAATTAATAGCCACAGTAAGCATATCAGAAGACCTTTAGCTAAGTTAAGGGGTAAGTTTTGTGATGCAACGGGTGAAATGACATTCAGGTTTACGGTGGAGTTTAACTAAACGGCAAATTAGTTGAGTTATGAATGCTTTTTGTTAAGCAACTTTGGGCATTCAGGTCAAACTACTCTGTCAATAAAGAGATTATCATCGTTGCTAACAAAGTGCATTTGCTCTTCAATAAAGAAAACTACATTACAGTCCTTGGATATCCAGATCAATGGGGACCCAATTGGGCATTTTTAGGAGCCATGTTGATAAAATCAGCAAAACTATAAGATCAAATATAAACTGTCTAATAAACATTATTAGAAATTGTTTAACACTTCACTGTGCAGAGATGTTTTTGAATTCAATGATCCTCTCATTTTTCCTATGAAGCTACTGTCTGGTCTCAGACAGTAGGTCAAACTATACTCAAACTATTAGGAAGTCTCTATAATCAGGTTTTAAAGGTTTTATATCAAAAGCCAATCAGATTCCATTGTTGTCACATTTTGGCTATATTTGACACTTTGGACTTTCCCAATTTTATAAATTGTAATCTATAAAAATAGATTTTTAAGTGTTTAGGTAGACTTGCACCTACACCATTAAGGGTTTGCATACAGAGACTGCAGGGCAAGAGCGGATCTACTAGATGGAAATTGTAAGGATCCCTTTCAAAGAACCACTTTTGCTCAAAGTGCTCTTGTCCATGAGAGGATCTGCAGTTTGAGCTCACTTCCTGTTGATTTAAAGTCTGTAACCAGTTTTAGTATGCAAAAAAAAAAACAAAAAAACAACAAAACTCTGGTTATGTCAAAAACAGAACTGTATCCATTTTTGATGTTTTATGATTCACTGTTTGTTTGTAGATGTTGTCAACATTATGTTGTGCTATTTTAGACGATTATCGCTTCAATTTTAAGAGGTACTGTGTAAAAGTCCATCTAGGGACAAGTGCTGCGAATTAGCTGTTGCTATTGCACTATGACGCAAACATGGGACTGCTGTTCTGCTCAGTTTGTCCATGTCGACGTGTGTCTGTCCCTATCAAATAAACTTAATAATAATAAACCAACATAGACCTTTTCATCATTACGCTCGATCAATCTGTTTAGCTGAGCTGGCTCCATAACGCGATTTCTCATTGACAGATGACATGTCTGGAGCACACACCCCTCTGATACCAATATACAGGCCATTCGCACACATGTTCCTGTTCCACAATAAAAAAATAAATAAATTAGTGGGTGTGCCGCAGCATATGTCTGCTACTGGACCCTACAGTCTGAGCATTTGTCTCTCGGCCTCAGTGTACATGTGTGTGTGTGTGTGTGCAATAAATTTGTGGAATGGCATATGCTAGGAAAATACATGTGTCAGCAATCGCTGGGCGTGCACTGACATATGTCGACGCGTAGCCTTCTGTGTTTACACGTACTGTTTTCTCTGAGCAAGCCTGCGTTTGTATGAATTTGCTCATGGAGAGTGCCCAGTAATCCATACTGGGCAGCTGCGCTCATTTATATTCAGCCCCAAGGCACTTTCTTGGGCCGTCTCGCTGATTAGGGATCAGAGACGGAGGGAAGGAGTGAAAACAGTGGACACCGTGGAAGACAAAGATGGAGAGATGGGGGGGGGGGGGGGGGGCAAAAAACAGAAGTCCCCCCTCCTTTTTTAAACAGTTTGTTAATGTCTTTAATCCCATTAGGCAGGGGGAGAAGCCTGGCCCTTCACATAACATGCAGTAATGCAGGGTTGCAGTGTGCTATCCATTTTTCTCTCTCTCTCTCTTACACACACACACAAACATACACTCTGCTACACCCAGGAAATGAAATTGATTTGCCCTCATAAACATTTGATAAAGCTCTAATGCAGCGCCGCGAACAGCCAAGAAGGCCCGAGGAGCGGACCCGCGCAAAATGACATGCAAATCAAATGAGCGTCGTATATTTCCCGGCATAATTTGCCAACAATTATTGTTTTGACCCGGCTCCTCAGTCGACAAAAGAAACCTGCTCCCTCTGAGGAGCAGGAAATCAGCTTTTCAAGTGCTCTTGTGTTTGAAGAGCGGAGAGCAAGGCGAGGCGTGTTTGCCAGAGCTCCGCGGAGGAAATCAGGCGCAGGGTGATTTCATACAAGACGCGAAATCACAGCAAAGGCCACGGCCACTTTGTTCGCCTTCGCGTGCAACGCGCTTAAAAAGAGCCGCACTCGATTCAGCGTTTCCTCAGACGGAGAAAGAAACGTTGATAAAAGCTGTTTTAATTCGGGGCTTGAAAACAGCTAGTACGTGTTTCACTTTATTTACGTGCGGCGAAATAGAAGCGCCCGTGGCAGAAACGGTAAACATTATTCACAGTAGGAACATAAACGTGCATGGGGAATACAATAGCATCAGCGTGCAAGAGAGGAAGCACTGAAGCAGCTGCACTTCTCTTCTGCAATTATAAGCTTATTTTGAGGGACAATTGATAATAAAAACTTCAACCCAAGTATGCCTCTGACGTTATTGGACGCTTATTTGACTTTCTGCCACTTTAGAACTACATTCTTCTATTCACTCATGTCTTATAAATGAATGTTTTATGCTTGTTTGTTCGCCAGTGATTATCCTGCATTTTTAGTTCTCGAGTGTGTTTCTTTGCCTAGTTTACACAATGCATGTGTCGTTTCTAGACATTTTCAACCACTGTCTAAATTCAAGCTTATTTAATCACACTCACCTGTTCCAGATCCATTGGATATGTTGTCAGTTCACATCCTCCGCTATAAAGTTTCCCTGCCATAGTTCTTGTTGCTGCCTTGTATGTTTCTTTCTTTTTGTTTGGATACGATCCTTTGTTCACTATGTTTCTTGCAGTTTTTTTTTTCCAACTCAAACCACATCTACAACTACTTTTCACATGATTCTGCCTGCCTCATGCTTGTGTGGGTTTCTGATAACATCTTCTCCCCATGCATACCAGTGGGTTCTTTCCAGGTTCAAAGTCCAAAGATGTGCATTTAGGAGGGAGATGGTTGCTTTTTTTGTGCTTCCATAAATAGGATATGAGTTTTGTAAATCTAGAATGGTAGCCTATAGAAAACTCCAGATAAATTTGATCACAATAAGATTTTGAACTAAAGATGGTCGTGGGGAGCTAATTTTCCGTAAGAAGATCAAAGAATATCCCTTTGTCAGCTTCCGTACCTTTATAGTGTAACTGACTTAACTAATTTTTGGGGGCCAAAGGGCCATGATGGCTGGGACAGTGAGTCAAATCTACCATATTAAAAGCTGCAACTGATGGCATGTGATGAAGGCTTTCCTATGTATTTAGTTTAGGATCAATAAATCATTTAAGAAAATTCAGTGTTACAAATTATATCTGTGAATGTAACCTAGTAGATTTTGTATGTTGTACTTTAAGCGTATGGGGATAAATTATCAAATTTTTCTCCTTGCTTTCCACCACTCTTGATTTGTCTTGGATTTTATAAGCCGTACATTTGTCTAATTCATTAATTTGTTGGTTTTTCGGTTTCTTTCAACAGTTCACTTAGTACAAATAGGATAATTTATGCGGTCTCTCATCCCTGAATAAACAGTGAAGCAGAGATTTCATTTTATGAAAACTGCTCCAAGACACTTAAAAGTGGGATTAGTGTAAGGGTGAAGTCATTCATTGCTGTACTTGATTAATTATCCCTGCGCTTTTGTTGGTAAGCCATGTCAGGAAACCTGCTAGCAAAAAAACGATATATAAATATATTGGCTGGCATCCTAAACCTGCGTGCTTGTACCAGTAACCGTGGAAAAGTAAAATCGCATACACACTTACCTACTGCACCCGCCTAACACAAACATCCACATTAGTACAATTCACACCATGCCGCATATAAATTCTGATTGACACAGTTTTCGACCAATGGTGTCTTGACTTTTAACAACCGTTGTCCAATCAAAACAGAGCCTAGAATGACTCTCCCGCCTCTAAAGTGGGAGCTGAAAAGGAACGTCATTTGCCTCGTACATTTAGCTTTAGCCTCAAATTAGCTTGACTTTTAAATCATAAATGTATTCTCTCAAGTAGAGCCGCTCTTTCGCTTAGCCGTCAATCTCGGACAGCGTTAACAATTCGCCCTCTTTGTGTTTACGACAGGAAACATGTATATAAAGGCCTTATTTCGATGCAGGGACATGCTAAAGGGAGAATTCTTCGTGTGAAATGCTGGCTAGCCTTCGAGCAGGGGCCAAAAACCGAAAGTGGCTAACAGCACCGAGGGTTAAGTCATCACCAGCAAGCCTGTGGGCTTTCTCACATCTGCCGTAGGCACCCGAAGGTGGACAGACTGAAACGGTGCCTTTCCTACAACGTAAGTATCGCCTCGTTCCGACACCCAACAATGTTATGGCACTTGGCTAATCACCAGCTAACATGTAACATAAGACACTTTTGACAGCTGTGAAGTTCGCTAGCTGGTTATCCTTTAATGCAAGTGGCCTAAGATTTAGTGAAGCAGGCACTTTATAAACAACGCTGTGTAGAACTACTAAAGATGTGTATTTGTGTGTCTTTTAAAAAGTACTTGCTCAGTTCCCTGTTGGTTTGGTTTGAGGCTCAAAAGCTGTTTTCATAACATTCATCAGCACCAATTATGAGCTGCTGGCGTTCTTATTGCACATGGGGGCAACTATTGGTAAATATTTTTGGTAGGGTTGATAATTGTTATATTCCTTCCCATAAAAAGGTAAATAAAGTTGTTTAATTTTAATACGTATTTTAATGTCTAACATTAGGCTTAGTGTTTGCAACAGGTGTCCTTCATTGAGCTAGTTACTAATATATATTCCTGTTAGTTTTGTTTTGACCTATAGTTCAACATTAAAGTATAAAAGACTGTAGTTTTTACCACAGGAGTGTATATAATCACTCCATTGTTTAATTAAGTATTCATATGTCCATTCCTATAATTGAATGGGACTTTTCTAGTACATGCATTTGATTTATTGGCATGTTGCATTGTTTTTGTTTTTTTTAATGAGGATGTGTCCCAGAAATGGAGGCATCATTAGTGGCATGTTTGTGTTTGCAACCCTATGTACAATCCTGGACCAGCCAGGCAGTTTTGGCATCCAGCTGTTTTGAGCCTATTGGCTTGTTTAGAAGATTTATTTATCCATGCTTGATTATGTTGGGAATCACCTCAGAATAGTTATATTGGCAACATTTTTTGAAAAGATCAGCTGTGTGAGTTAAAAATTGAGCAGGCTACTTAAAAAAAATAAAGAAAAGAAAAAATGGCAAATTTCTGGCCTGCTAGTGCTATACCGCTCCATTTACTTTGGAACCTATGACGCAAAGTCAAAATAATATTAAGTCTTAATTTGATAGAGATAAAACTGATTAATGTGTCTATTTATCTTACGGTAGTCTTTAGAATGAGTGCTATTTAATTGACTTTTTATGATCAGTAATTCAGTTAAAAAGTCCTAAGTAATTGTTATACAATGTGTGAAGTAAAGATTGAGACTGTTAAAAAGTAAAGGGACTATTTTGGATTCTTTGTCACTGTAAATGTATACATGAATTCTAATATTCAGCTACATTATTTGCAGTTTTGTTGGAAAGTGGATCTTGGCTGGACTAATTAAGCATCTTCACACACGTTAGAGCAGTTAATATTAGAATATAGTTGCTTATCGATGTTTGGATATTTAAAATGACATGTGCACAGTCAAGTAAATCAAAACAGTTTTGTCTGCCCAAGCATTGAACCCTGGTAATGTCAACAACAACAATAATAATAACAATAGTAATAATAATGATGATGTTCTGGGTATGCTTACATTATAAATAGATCTTCTTAAAATTGCAACCCAATTTGCAAATAAGCTGATTTTTGTGCAGAAATTGTAGCTCGTAGCATAATCTGCAAAAAACCTGATTGTATCATAAATGTCCTGTTTTGTGAAAATGCAACAACACCAACACATTAACTAACTTGTGTTTATATATGTTTTGGGTTCATTTTATTGTTTCTTTATGCAATTGTCTGAATCGCTGGCATGGTTTGGTTGACATTGTGCCTTTGCTAGGGAACAAAATAGTCGTTCTTATTGCACAAAATATGAATCCTTTTTGTTTTATTTAGAATAACGAAAATACAACAAGCTGGTTAATTAGGCTATCAGCATTTCTAGCAAATCTCCAAATGATTGCTTAACAAACACGCTGACCGTAACTTGCAAAGTTTAGCTTTAAAGCCATGTTGGTTCAATAAGATTGAGTAGCGGCACTCCTTTACTTTGAGCATCAAGACTGTACAGGTTTTTAACGACCAGAAATATTTTCTACCAACCAAATTTGTCTTGTAAGCGAGGAAAAGGTATACTACTTTTTTTTTTTTTTTCAGTCAGCTGACGCCCGACGGACATGCGCAGATGCTGTGGTTTTATAATGCTAACTTTTTAAAACCTTCCCATACCGTCATACAGATAACAGGCCTGTGCCTCTTCCAGAGATATTTATCTATCTATGCTTGGCTACGCCTGTCATCTGAATTGCATCACATGCGGCTCCACATTAAGGTGTTCTGTTGACTGGAATCCTCGAAATAGCTCGAGGGTTTTCCCATCGAGAGGGAGAGATGGATTACATTATATACATGTTCTAATAACACTGCTTACAATTTGAGTTTGGTTATTGTATAAGTACTTTTCATCTATTAGTACGTTTTATCCCACAGGAATTTAGTTAACTCCTAAAACCATTTGTCATGTGGTGTGCCCTCTTTTCCCTCAGTCTCATCAGATCTTAACTTTTGACGCCTGGAAGATAAATTTGGAGCTGGGCAGCTTGTGGATCGAGAAAGAGCAGGTACATACAAGCACAGATGCCCTCTTTACTGCCAAGAAACCACTTACAGTCTACTATATCAAGACACATTTACTTCCCTGCTCTTCAGCTACGGTCCGATAGACTCCTGTCTGGTCCAGTAACAACTCCATAACCTCAGACGCCACTATAATGATGTGGAGCTTTCGTTCCTGGAAATTGACAATTTTTGGAATGACTTGCGTGATGATCATCGAAGAGTTTTCACCTCTACATTTTTTATTTTAAACAACAAAAACAAACCACAATTGTAATCTGTAGTATCACTGCAGTTGTCCTGCTAAACCAGCTAGTCCAGAAACATTTTAGTTTCTCACTGTATGGGAAGCGGATGTATATAATGGATGCCTAATCAGCAGAAAGATAAGCTCTTGTCTCAAATGCAATATAAGTGTGTATCTAGAAATGGATTATTTCACAATTGGCTGTATTGGCTATATTGACTTTGTTTCAACTCCATAAAGAAGTCGGCTAAGAAACACTGGGCTGATTATATATTAATAACACCATAACTGTAATATTGATTCACACACTTGACATTTTTCTCATTGGAAGTGTTCTGAAAAGTTTTACCATTCAATCACTAACAGAATAATAAGTCACCCAAGAATATTTTTCAGGTTTTGTAAAATCAGACATTTTTTATTATTATAGTAAACACGACTGGCTTTTTCCACTGCGACCCTTAGTTTCTCCAAGCGTTTTATTTAGCGAAGCTGAATACACAGATCACAATCGGTGTTGAGATGGACGTTGAAGTGCTGAATTTGGTGAAATAAAATGCATATGAGGGCTGCATGGTAGCCCAGTTCTTGGTACTGTTTCCTGACAGCAAGAAACTCATTGATTCAGTTGTTTCACATTCTCCCTATGGGTGCTTACTGGGAACTCCAATTTTGAAATATTGTTGGATGGGATAAGCATCTCTAAATTGCTCTTAAGGTATTAGTATATACTTGTATGTGTCTCTATGCTACCCTTTGATGGACTGGCAACCCGTCCAGAGATGGGCACCAGCTAATTGGATGATAATTGGATATCTTTTACTGTTGCAGGACTTGAATATTTTAATTTCAGTATCTTTACCAGTCAGTTTAACATATTTCATTGGCTGTAAGAAAGACCACAGCTTCATTCTTTAGATCATTGGATAAAATACAGCAGAGTGGCATGCAAGGTTTTATAAAGATATGAAGCTCTTTAAATAATGTGCTATATAAATAAAATTACCTTTACCTCTTTATGAAAATTTGCACATCTACAAAATCTTGGATTATGCCATTAGATTACCAAAGTCTAGTAATAGTGAGAAGTCACAGAGAGCTACTGTAGATTGTCACTTTTGAAATGTTTGATTATATGTGTGAACCACTAAACATGTAGACTAGGTGCTAAGAAGGAGCTTCTTTTCTGTCTGTATAAAAGAGGCTCTAGGAAAAAGACTGGCTTGATTCTGACTGAGACTTTTAGAAGTATTTAATAAACATTATTAATATAGCAACTGTCAGCAATAATTCACAAAGACGGAGCTTAAAAATAGAAACATGACCGAAAAGGCAGAAATCATAATTATATACAAATAAAGTCATATTTAAAATCTTAAGGAATGGCACACTTAAATTAAAATGTCTTCAGTTCATTTCTAAATAAGTTGTGACTCTCAAGACAACATGGGAACTGAAGAAGCTTCCTCCACAGCTGTGGGGCAACAATCTGGAAAGTGAGTGGTTTTTATATTGTATCCTGGGGGCTATAAATATGTTCCTGGACTCATTTCTATTTAGATATCATGAATGATATCTATATTTTGCACAATGCTGGTATTTAGATTTTTATTTCCACTTATAATAAACATTAAGGGACATTCATGTAACAAAACTATGCACTGTGTGGCCCAGATTACACTGCATAGGGATTAGAACTGAAGAATAAAACCAGACTAGAGAAATAACTTTTTAACTTGGTAGCTCTAAAGGAGGGTTGCAAAATGTGGAAACTTGGCGTTCATAATTCTAGTGTTTTTTTTTATTTTTTAAACTTACTTCCTATCAGTAGTTTGTTGATAAACAGTTAAAATAGAAGTTAATGGAGATCTTTTGCTACCGATGCTCTCAGACAGACGTCTGTGTTGGACAGGATAATCTGGCCCTGTGTGGAGCCCATCAGCAGCTGAAGGGTAAATTGAGTTAACTTGTTAAAGCTGTCCTGCTCCTCTGAAGTCTGAGAACAGAGGTTGTGGTGCTGCCGAGCCAGTCCGTTGGCCACCTTTCAAACGGAACGAACGAAAATAATTTCGTGGCATAATTAAATTCAAACGGGGTCGGTTTTTTATCTTTACGAGCCTTAAATACATCTGCACCCCATAAAGGAACGTGAAAGACGTGTAGAGGCACATGCACGCTCTCCTCCAGCGTTGTGGTGCTGTTCTTCTGTTTCATGACTGTCTTCACTTTCCAGAGTTTTACTGTGGATTATATGATATTTTGTATTAGAAGAGCAAAGTCTCCTGTTTGAGAAATGGTGGTTGTTGTGCTTCATCATGTTCCCAGTAAACCTGATTGTAAGCATTGCTTTTAGCAGATGACTTGTCTTCGATAATAAAGTAAAATCAATCAGAAAACCCTGCAGATAAACGGTTTTGCACTTTGGCTTTTATGGTTTAAAGTTTTATTTCTTAAAATCTTTTATTGCCCTGCAGAGTTTCCATATAAAACTTGTCTCATGATGAAAAGTAGATGCTATCCTCCATGAGATTGTCACGAATTTGAGAAAAAAAAAAAAAAAAAAAACTGAAATAAAATTACCCAATATACTTTTAAAAGAAATGAAAAAAAAAATTCCCCTTAGGCCTGTCACAATAAACAATAGATCAGTTAATCACATGATAAATTAAATCAAACTCAATCATTTCTGTTTGCGTGATTTATTGTTTATCTCTTTCTACCAAAATCTGTATGACACAATTCTTCAATCTGGTGTTTTGGGCTCAATTTGCCTTTTTTTTTGAAGGACAATTTTATTTACAGAGACTTCATAATTCATTTTGTTACTTTTTTTCCCCCTGCTATTTTGTTTATATATTTTGGATATTTAAAATGCCTTCTAGTTCCAGTGTTAAATGTTAGAATTTAAAGTTTATCGATCTTTAAGAATGTATTCTTGCCTTATTGTGCCATTACATTACTTCAAAATGGTCTCAAACCGACAATATTATCATCCTGCAAAGTTTAATTCCATTTGTTACCAACAAACCCGACACATTGGTTATTACAGTTACGCTAATGTTGTCCAATAACTGTTATTTAGACTTTTACACAGAACTCAAAGCAAAGATATTGAATAAACACCAACTAAATGCAGTAATGGTTTAAACGGCTTATTAGTAAGAATGTTGCACCTTTTTGCCATTCTCCTCTTTTCAGAGTAACAACATGAATGATGTATTGTCTAGTTAGGCTGCCTGCTTGGATAGAACACATGGATGATTGTTTAACAGGCAAACTGCGCACAACTACTGGTTTCCAGAGTTAATAATGAATTTTAAAAAACTGACTGCTTGCACCGCTTTTCACTCTGCCACTGTTATTTTTCACAACTAGAAATGTTTCAAGATGGCTAAATGTGAGAGAAAACGATCTGTGGATAGCAATAGGTGGGGGACGGAGCAAGCCTTGTTGCACTTTGCTCCATAGAGCCAGAAAAAGCTCGGGTCACTCTGGCTTCTCTCCTGGCAGCTCATAAAAAGGACTTCAGTCCTTTTGGAAATGACAGAAACCTTCAGGGTTTTTTTGAAAGGCTAATGTTTCTAAACCTTGGAACTGGTCACTGGCCACAGCCTGGGATCGTAAACCCAAAAACATCTGACGAACCTTCCGGTTGCTCTTAAAGTCACAGGAGTGTAAATTTAGTTCAACTTTGTTGTGTGGGAAGTGTTTGCTGTGCTGTGGTTGAAGTTAAGAGGATGACTGTACAGAGCAGTTTAAATGACTTACTATGTGGATCCAGGTCAGCCAGTGGATCTTGTTGTCCTTACAGCAGAACTATTGCATCTCTGTTGCACAACACTGCTGTAGATTAAGCAGCAGTGTTGTTTCCACAGCATGCTGATAAAACGGCAACCTATTTTTTTCATTTGAGCTGTAATAATAATGTAATACATTTTCCTCCTAATGGAGATGAGTTGGATGTTACCCGTCTTCAATAAAACATGACCTTTAGCCTTTTAGCTCCATCTACACAATTGACATTAGTAGAGTAGATCATCAAATATGCCTACAGTGTATTTATAAGTTGCATTTATTGATGTCATCAGAAACAACGTGCATGTTAAAAGGGCAATTTCAATGGCCAAGGCACAGTTAAGTACTGTGACAATCAATACAGTTATAGACTCTCCTCTCACATTATCTAAACAATCAGTACAGGCTTGATGCAGAATTAGTGTCTGCCATGAAACAGCCTGATGCTGCTGTTCATTTAGCTAATGCAGGTGCAGTTATTGCTGGAGACAACATCCTCTTGGACAGTTTGTTAATGCCTTTGGTTGCCAGTTTCCACCGGCCAAAGAAGCTTTTAAGCTCGCTCCTCCATCTTTTTAAGTATAAACTGAAGTGCGTTGTGCTATTTTTGGCTTTGTTGCACGAGGGTGCAGAGTTTTAGGCCATCATCTGGGATCATAGCTGCAGATTATATAATTACTAATTCTGTTCAATGGGGGGGGGGGGGAAAGGAAAATTTTTAAATTTTTTTAAAAGTTTATTAAATTATAAATTT